>NC_072737.1:57398437-57636369 GCF_026930045.1 Uloborus diversus
TGTCAAATCTCTAAATTGAAAAAAAAGAGGCTCTGCTCATTTCTCTCCATTTCAAATGACACTGTTTTATTACAGCAAAACAAAGATGTAACAATTCCGGAAATTTTGAAACCGCGGAAAAAGTCCAGTTTTTTTCAGGAAAAATTGACTTACCAATTAAAATGTAGTTAAATAGTTCTATTTTCTTACAAAACTTAAGAATAGCTTAATGTAATATGCTTAGCGCTTTTATTATCAAAAAAGCCTTTCTGTTTTCTAACTGCCAGTCTTAGATTTCCAAGTTCAAAACGCTCAAAATTATCAAAATTATCCGATAATCACTAGGCAGCTAATTTGAGAAGGTGTGGTGAAGGTTTTAATAAATTGCTAAATCAAAATATTTCCACTAATTGATGTGTCTGATATAGTTCTGTCCTGTGTATACTTTAATAGTTTTATGACAGAAAAGTAACATATCTTACAGTTTCCATAATTGGTTAATGTGATACTGAACAGAAAAAAAATGTTGAAGGAAAAAAAAATACATAGGAATGTAAATAGTATTATAAATTTCTGAATACATTATTTAAATTTCTGAATACATTATTTTGTGCAAAAATTTTCAATTTTTTTCGACTGGAAACAAGCCCCTCCGGAGAAAAATTTTTTCTTCCCAAAAAGTTTCAGGATTTGTTCTGGTCATGTTTGTAAACACATAAAATGAAAATATATTGAGATCTTTTCTCAAACACTTCTACTAATTGATATTATTGACATACTAATTCTATTTTGTGCATTTACTGTGTTAATAAGAAAAGTAGCAAATAATGGAGGGAAATGAAATTATCTTAGAGCTTGCATTATCAAAATGTGTTTTCACGCGGGATACTGAACATGAAAAATATTTCAAAATTTCTAATTTTTCCCAAGTAGAAATAAATCCCTTCGGAAAAAAATCGTTCCCCCCCCCCAAATTTCAATTTTTCTCCGAACATTTTCATCTCACTCAGAAGCAAACTAAATAAAATATACTTGCAACAAATGTGTCTCATGCACGTTGCTTCAAAATATTTTTCTGTTAAAACTGATCTCTGAATACACTAATACTACACATTTCGAACAAATGGTAAGATAAAACTGGAGCTTAAGCATTAATTCCTAATAAAACATTCTCAGATTCTACCAGGAATTTATATGAGGGATCCAGTGCAACTTACAAAACAGATCCCGCGTAGACTTGTACCAGACATATAATGATGCAAGTTTCATTCTATTCAAAGCTATCGTTTATTTTAAGGAAACTTGTGGCAAGTGAATATTTATTCCAAGTAAGCTGGCAATAGGAAGAACACACTTTTGTTGAAAGAAAAAATATTTTGAAAGGCAGAGTAACTTCTTGACACTTCGAAACTAATTTCAATTTTCTTCTCATCTTTTATGTCAGCAAATTTAATTGGATTCTGTGTGGTAATCAGGATGCCCCAAGGATGGAAATTTCTTTTTTGAAACATTCACTCTTAAACTGTCGACTTGTTTGCTCTCTTCTTTTCAAACACGTTTCTTTAGCATTTGTTTAAATTATGTTAGTTACTAAGTTGACCATTTACTTACGCTATGATCTGTTTTGATTAATAGATCTTGCTGAAAGTTGGCCTGAGCCTGAGCGAGGCCCAAGCTTTTTGAAAAGAGGGTGAAATATATGCAGAGACGAAAGGAGTAAACAATATGGAGGGGGGCCCGTACAAGTCATTTGTGACGGGCTCCAAAATTTCTGTGCACGCCCCTGGTAAAAGCACTTATTTTCGCGAGCCTGCTAATCGCAAAAATTTAAGCCTTGCAAAAAATCTACTTTCGGTTCAACTATCAAAAAAATTGCGAAATTATCGTTATATTTCGCGAAAAATAAGTGCTTTTGCAGTGACTTCATAAAAATAATGAAAAAAAAAAATATATTTTAATATTTCTTTAGTATTATTTCTCAAACTTTTAAACTAATATTTTTCCTGCACGTAATGTTAAATATCGCCGTCTAATCGAATAATTTCCCCGGATAATCCAATAAGACTGTCTGCCTTTGTAACGATTTTTACTGAGAGAAAATTTGAATAAACGTAAAAAATAATAATCGTAAATGAAAAAACTACATTAAAGTAAAAAAAAAAAAAAGAAAGATTTAAAAAAATATAAATAATGCTGGAAGCAAAATGGAGGGGGGGGGAGGGGTGATACTTCTGTCAGCCAACACAACTGTCTTAACAGAAAAATATAGCCTCCGGATACTAAATAACAGGCACTTTGGAAATATAAGAGAGAAATGTAAATAAAACGTTCTTTATAGTTAGGAAATGTGTTATACAAAAGGGGTATAGTTTCGAAAGTTATACAAAAGATTTTCCAACACATTTTGGACGAATTATTGACTTTTTCAAAAATTAAAGCAGGGAAAAGGGTGCCAAATCAAAGGTTTCGGAAGCTCAAAGTAACTTAAAAGTTTTCGTCCGTATTTATAATATCAACTTGTGTTTAATTATTATATTATTTTGTTGTTTATTGAGTTATTTAAAAAAAAAAAAACCTACTAACATTCATTACTTCAACAGCTAGTGATTACTTATTACGTTTTTAGATAAGTGTTATCTGTTTGGTAAGGGAAAGAATATTTCCTCGTATACTAGAACAGATAGAATTCGTTTAAAGCGTGGTTCAACAGTATTTACATTTATCAAGTACAGTAGCCCCTCGGTTATATCGCGCTTGTCGGGAGACAATGAAAAAAGCGCGATGTATACGAAAACGCTATATAACCTAGTTCATTAAAAACAGCAATCCCTTTAATCTTCTAGTAAATAACACTTCCATCTAAAATTAATCCAGCCTACCCCAATATTAAATTGAATTTCTGAGCAACAAAAAAGAAAGAAAGAAAGAGAGAAAGAAAATCTCACCAAATGCTTAGAAAACAAAATTAAAATGTCTAAAATATTTCAATTGTTGTTTGGTGAAATAGGAACTTAAGCAATTATTTCTATAGTAAGCTTAAAATGGAATGCATCACTGTTTCATTATTGGCTGAAAAGGGAAGAAAAGAATATTTCCTGGAAAATAAATGATTTTACTACTTAAGCCCTTTAAGCAAAGTTTTAATTCTTTTTCGGGAGACAGGCGAAATGCCCGATATATCAGAATGCACGAAATGAGTTCACAAAAACTAGTTAATTTTACGAAATTAATCACTTTACGAAAATTAAAGTAAGAAAAATTGAGCTCATAACCAAAAAAAAAACCGTCACTGCAGATTTAAACGACTCAAAAAGGGTGAAATCGCGCTCACTTTCTAGAAGAGAACTTCTTGTGTTACTCTTCTGCGGTTTCCTCAAGCTTTTCTTGGAAACGCAGTTATAATGAGCAGGCGGGCAAACAGATTGAGAATACTGACCCTGTGACCTCTTAACCACAAACACATAAAAAACGAAATTTTCGTAGTAATCCATATAACGATCGTTCTGTACCATTTTGCTTACAAAGACGTAAAACAAAATACAAAAATTTAGATAAATTCTAACCTTTTTTAGTTGTTCTTAAGTTCAGAACTCGCTATTAAAGTTCAGCAGTTTTTGATTTTTTTGAGATTTCTTCAGGCAACTGAACTTTTTTCAAGTCACTAAATTTCGTTGCTGTTAATCCTGAAAGGAAATTTCTTTTCCGCCTACTGAAAATATTCATTTTCTCACAGCGGCGAAACTTTGTGTGAGTGTGGGAGGGGGGGGGGGTAGCGCAACGCCTTTCTAGTCCAACAGAAGTTGATTATGCTCATATTTTCTTTTAAGAAACTTAGTTTTTATATTTTGCTAGGAAAAATTAAAAATCAAAGACTGATAGCCGATAGCAAAAAGATTAATAGAAGCGGAGAAAAGCTTTTTGTCATTCATGAAAGGATACTTCTAAAATATTTGTAACACTGAAAATTAAAAAGTCAATTTCAACACACATGGAAAGCAAGTGAATTTCAAAGTTATGTTTGTTGAAAAATTCGCAACTTTCTTCAAACAATAAAATCCAATATGAGGCAGTGAAGCAAAGGGATGTAAGTGGAAAATTTAAAATTTGGACATAACCAGTACAAATGGTAGGTGAACTTCTTTTCTGTTTTGGGGCAAGAGATAGTACTTGTAGCCATGGTAGGTAGCGGGGCGTGCACAATGGGGGAAAAGGGACACCTGTTGGCCAGGGCTCGAACCTGAAGGAGGCTCAAAAATTTTTTAATAAGGGGTGATATATATGTAGGGAAGTCGGGATAAACAATATGAAGAAGGGGCCCCGTAAAAGTAATTTGTGACGGACTCCAAAATTTCTGTGCACGCTCCTGGTAGGTGCTGCTATACAGCATGATTAAGAAAAACATTTTGATGAAAGCCTACCGAGGACCTTATCTTTAAACACGTTTTACTCAAAACGTGAAAATGACCACTTAGCTTGTCACCGCCTCAACATCCCATGCGATTTTTTTTAAGTAACAGGAAAATTTGTGGTTGCTGATAACGAATCTATTACGGGCTAACTTGTAGACCATAAACTTAACTCCATAGTCAATCCATGAATATAAATTTCAATAGTAATAATAATAAAGTTAACAAATTGCACGAATGAAATTATTTTCCATCTTTCATTAGGGCAGGGGGAAGGACTAATGCTATAAGCTATAAACATTACTTAATTAGGGACAATATAAATTAAATACAAGTTTAAAAATAACAGTATGCACCCGATTATCAGCGGAAAAGGATGGCACCTTAACCGCGGATAAACGAATTTCGCAGATAATACGCAAATAAAATAAAAACGATATTATTGTATACAATAGCTATAAAATAAAATCAATAACGCTAGCATACATTTGAATTATAGCTCAAAAAGATTATTGTATTGTAAAAACTATACAAAAATTGCTCATCAAGCTAGGATACTCCAAAAACATATAAAGGAAAGAGGGGAATTTTAACTAGTTTACGCGCACAAGTAGTGTAGATCTGTGATTCAGTTTTCAACTAGAGCAAGTCCAACCTATCAACGAGTCTCCAACCTACGGCCCGCGAGCAAGCTAAAAAACTGAAATATATTTTTATTTAGTAATATGGATCTTTTCAAGCATTTTATAAGAAAACTAAGCCAAGAAAATATCAAAAAACTCTACTAAGCATGATCTTAGCCAGAGGGGGCAGGAAAGGGCAACTGTCTCTCCCTAGAAGAGACTTTCCTTTTTCTCCCTAAAATCCCAGAAGATAGTTTAAAATTGAATTTTTGGGGCTTCAATTTCAAAAAATTTCTGGAGGACAGTCGCTTACCTGTTCTTTTCACTCTAATTTGACCAAAAATGCCTAAACCATCTGAACTGAAATATTGTTGGATTGTTGCCCCGCCTTGCCTCTAAAAATTTACAATGAAACCCTTGAACAAAAAAAGTTAGAGACCCCTGAACTAGAGTGCAGAAAAATTAGTAAGAAGTGTGGATCTAAAAATTGTTTCAACTAGTCAGTTTTCGATGACCTTGGAATGTTTGATGTTATTGAAAGGGAGGAAGAAGAAATATGAATGTCCAAAAATAGATTTTTCACTGGTTTAGTTAAAACAGGTGCATTAATCCGCAATGCGACTGGTCCACTTGAAGTTTAATCTGAAACATGCTTCTACATAAACTGAAAGCAAATCAGTTATTTTCTCCAAGTTTGCATTATGTAGCAAAGCTAATTTCGACATTTAAAACACTAAACTGATCCTGTGTCCAAGAAAAATTTATCTGAAATGTAAAATACAAATTACTTCAATGTAGATTGTATTATGCCCCCCCCCCCTTTCAACAAAAACTCTACATTAATTTATTTTTACTTATTGACTAAAATTTAAACAAATAGAGCTAGTATTTATTATTTATGTTTATAACGAGAACATTACTAAACCTTTTTTTACAATTTAACTTGACAATTGATATACTAGCAATCAACACATAAAATGGTGGTTAAACGAAATTAGAGAAAAGAGAAAAAAAAAAAAAACAGTAATTTATTATTGCATCAAATGTTTCATTGCTAGTTTAGAAAACCTGTTGGTCGCGCTTCTAACCATTAGTGATAACTTAATGATATGCAAGAAACAAAATTTTCTACCACCGAAAATGGGTTCGAGAGGGAGATCTAAAAGCAAGACATCAAAAACGCCAGCTAGCAACAAAACAAGTTATGAAAATTTTAATCAACTAGTTCTGATGTTTCTTGCAACAAGAGTATGTGTTTTACTTTTTTTTTTTTTTATTTATTTATTTTAATGCTGAAGGCCCGGTTCACATAAAGCGCTTGCGCTACTTCAGAACCATGAAAGACTAGAACTAACGAGAGAAAATTAAATACCAAGCGATAATAAACGAGAACGTCCATTAGGTATGCATTGATAAACAAATTGGCCAATCACCGATTAATCGGTAGAAGATGATAGGCAGTCTTGCATAATCTAGACGAACGCGCGAACGGCGTTCGCAGAAAATGTTTGGCTCTGCAGCCTTTCTCCAAAAGCCTTTTAAAGCACATGTGTAAAAAGCAGGGTTGGGTTTTTTGCCGGGACAGTGGAAAAAACCATGGCAAAAATGGAAAAAACCGGCAAAAATGGAAAAAACGGCAAAAACTAATTGCAAATAAAGTAGCATTATATTGTTAATCAAGAAATAGTGACAATATAATATAAATAATGCACTTTAATATTTTAGTTATGTCTCTCCATGTTACTTCTAATTTATAAGGTGAAAAATAAATAAAAAAGAAATGTTGGGATTGCAAAACTTAAGATTTTAAATGTTTGCTAAAACAATTTCTTCAGAATGAGATAATTCCTTCAATGTTAAAACAAAGAATGTTTACTTAAGCTTAGTAAATTAATAAAAAGATTGAATTCTAATTATATATATATGCATATATTTAATTAATCACTTTTTTTAATCCCACTAATATATTTAAGCTATTTAATTAATAACAGAATATTTACTTGAATATAGAAAAATATTAACTTTTCCTCACTAAAGAAATAATGCATTTACATGCAGTACAGTACCTCAAGATTTCTGCACACTAGTCGCAACTCTTCAAATGTGTCCTGCAAGTTCTGCTGCCATAGAGAGATATTTCTTAAATTTTTCTTTTGTACAATCAAAAACACGAAACCGTTTGTCAGTTGCTTCTCTCACGAAACTAGTTTATTGCTATGCCATGCTTAAACAACAAATAGGTTTTGATGAAGATGGTATATACTATGATGATTTAAGAGATATTTCAATCTAAAGAAATGTGTATTTTGCTTTTTAATTACTTTTATTTTTTTATATTTTATAGTTGTATCTTGATTAAGTATACTTTATATAGATATTTAGTATTCTGTAAAAAAATGCTATAATAAACAAGCTAATTCCCTTTTCATTGTAAGTTAATTATTTGTCTTAGATGTTACAAACTGAAATTTTATGTTAATGTTTAAAAATTTAGAAGTAAAAATGCTCCATAACTTTAAAAGTAAGTTAACCCTTAATTTTCTTTAAACTATAAAAATAATTAAATTAAAATTTTATCAAAATCTTTTCATGCTTTTACTTTTATATAAAAGGAAAAAAAACTGTCCGTAAGTTGTTAACACAAAATCTATTTTTGCCACTTTGGCAAAAACTGGCAAAACCTATTTTTGCCGGGCGGTAAAAACCGTGGTTTTTTCCGCCCCCGGCAAAAACTTGCCAACCCTGGTAAAAAGATAATGGTTTTGACAGTTTTCTTCAGTTGGTGAAAAATAAGCAAATTATATGTTATTATTAAAAAAAATTAAATGATTTAAAGCACTTTTTCTGTCTCTTTCATATTTGTATATAAATTTAATTTTTTATTCAAGGGTGAGTTAGGCAAAATAATTATTAGCAGAAAATTTTCCAGTTAGGATTTGTGTTCGCAGAAAGCTTTTCATTTCATCTAAGTCTGATTGATAGGCCGATTACCAAATAGGCGGCTGATGATAATGATGATGTTGTTTAATACTGTAAATTCCTCAACCCCATTTTTTATTTTCAATTTGATTTATAATTTCGACTGCTCAGAATCAATTAATAGCTCGTTTCTTTTTGGTGACTGTTGATTTATTTTTCTGCGTTTTCATGTTGTTTTCAAAAACATTTAAATTTTATTCAAAGTATGCTAGCCAATTTTCTTTACTTTCTCCGAACTGGATACAAAAATTCAAATATTTTAGTTGGTTGCCCCATGATCAGAAGACATACTGAATTTAGTCGCTTTTTTTTTTAAACTTATTAGTTGCCATTTAATCCGCAACTTTTGTTTGCTTAACCCGAAAAAAATTAATTGAAACATGTTCTAAAAAATCAAAACATTTAAACTATAACTGCATTTTTGTTGAATGAGAAAGTAATAATTTTTAAAACAAATCATAAAATGTATGTTCCTTTCCAGTTATGTGTATAAACAGTAAATACAATAACATAATAGAAAAACAAAAAAGGATTTTTATTCGAGTCGGAGTATTTCCTCAATAGTATGAAGTGAGGCGAGGAGAAGCAAGACAGACATGACCACCTACATTTCTCTTTAAACAATAAAATTACAATTAGCACTCATTGTTTATGATGTGACATTGTTTGTCACATCATTCAACATAGCTTCTTGCTCCAGTCACTAACAACCAAAAAATATTTTTCTGTCGATTAATTGGCAAAAACTGGCCGATTATAAATATTCTGCAATATGGCTGGTTGTCATCATTACTGCCGATTAATCGGTGCATCCCTAGTTCACAGCGCAATCGCATCACGTGACAGACCTCTACGTCAGCATGTGAGATTTCGTAATCGTTTAATATTTCACTAACGCCGGTAAACATCGGCGATTCAACACGGCGCAATCGCATCGCAATCACATCATCATGTGTACAGGCTACTCCATCGATCTTCCACATCGGAGAAGTAAGATTCAAATTTTCGTCTTCTCAAACTGAAAACTCAAGATTATTGAGCAGTCACGACAAATTCTGCTTTTTACAATCGTTTTGAAAAAAATTGGAATAAATTTTGTTTCCAAAAATAAATCCCTTACTATATTTCCTTTTCATGCAATCAATTTTTCAAACTCATTCACAATTATATTTTAATATTTCAAAACTAATTTTCCCTTCTCTCAATTAAATTTCAATTAACTAAGAAATTAAAAGACAAAAATTTTGTTTTGCATTATTAATTCTCTATTTCCATTTATTAATAGTTATTTCAAAATAAATAAATAAAATATGTAGTAATAATATTCGCGGTTCATTTTCACGTAAAAAGACATACTAAACATATCCAATTTTCTCGTTATTTTTTTTTTTACAAAGAAGTCAGAATTCGTTTTAAAGTATATTTTGGAGCACTCAGAATTAAAGAACGACCAAAACGCGAGAACTTCAATATCATCGCCACTTTATACAAACATACATACAAACTTATGTATTAAATATAGAATGAATGGATCATTTACATTCCGAAACTAATTTGTATTACAAACTGAAACTTAACTAAGAAAATCAGTTAAAATATTTTTATTTTATAAAAAAATGTATTTTAATTCTTTTACACGTGTACATACAAACACATTCGATACAACGGTAACACCACTAACTGTTACAGTACAGCAAAAATTAGAATACATTTGTAAATCATTGAATTCCGGAACTAATGTCCCACCTATAAGTACAAATTATACACCACGACGGAGACATTAATTACACTTTAACAAACGAATGATCATTTTGAACTCAGTAACATTCAAACTTTTTGGTAGTTTAAAAATGAAGAAAAAATCGATTGTAAGTTTGTTCAAAAATCTGGCAATGATGCTGCGGGAGAAGAATATTGATTGGAAGAAGACGATCCAGACGGTTGCAGATAAAAAGCCAAAACGTTGAAATAAAATCTATAAGTATTACACACTTTTTCTTCAAAATGGAGTTCGTTAGCAATACGAAATTCAATTGTAAATGTTCAATTTGTTGTATAGAAAGCAATTACAAAAATTAGAAATCGGAAAAGATTTTCTCGGAAGCATAGTACGTTAGAGTGCAAGCTGGGTGAAATTTCTTTTAAGAAAAAAATTATGTGAAAAATGATTAAGTGGAAAATATTCCAATTTAACAATTTTTTCGCACTTTTATCAAGGTACCACAGTACTATTAGTAAAATAAAGAAAAAGAAGTGTTAATTACTTCCGGGGAAATAAGTTCCCAGTACAAGTCAGAAAATTTATATAGAACTTAATTTACAATAAATAAATAAATGATATTTTATCTCGCACAACAATTCTGTATTAGCTACCAGTTTGTTTGGCACTCTTGGTTTCCTTAAGAGGTTAGCCATCTCCAGCTCAGTCACTTTCCTATGCCGGGCTGATGAGTGCTAATAAGCACGAAACTGCAGTCCTCGGCTGGAAATGACAGAGCTGGCGGTGTATTTCACGTATTTCTGCCTTAGCCCTGGCTATAGGGCGGTAACTTACTGAAATACAATATGCTTATACTTGAAGTTTAAAAGATGAAAAATTTGCTCAAAAGTTTTAAGGAACGATTGAAATTCAGAAAAAAAGTTGAAGAATCTCATCCTATTATATATTGTAAACCATTTAATTATTTTTTTCTTTTTTTGTGATCTGAAATCAAGTATCAGCGAAAAAAATATTAATATTTTAAATGTGAAAAACTTTCCTTATGGAAAGTTTTTCACATATATGATTCGCTATAATGAAGCGTAGAACATTGCTTTACTATTCCAATTTGCAGTCTTAAAAATAATACAAATTAATATTGCAACATCCTGCTTTTGTCTAAAATGGTCTCGCTATTGCACAAAGATATCAAAATGCAGAAATGTGATTGTGATGTTTGTTTATTAAACACAGACCGGTTTGCAAACTATATCCCAATGAGAAGTTATCAAGTTAGATTAACTAGCCATTCCACTATGTGGACACCCACTGAATGAGCAAATAAATAAACAGAGCGGGTTTATCATCCTTGAACTTCAAACAAGAAGGTAAACACTGTAGGTACAAGGTTCATTAAACATTCTCAAACACGATATTTTACTTTCATTTTCAGTTGCTAAATGAGTAAGTTAAAACACGAAAGACAAAAGGAGCAAATGACGAATAAATGCAAAAAAAAAAAAAAAAATTACGAAGACTTATTTTTTTAATGAAGAAAAATGGCATAGGGATTTTTAGTGGCGAATTTAGTGGTTATGGGGTCCCGTCGCAATGCATTTTCGGGGCCCTCGCAGCCGAACAGAACGAAGTAAAATATTTTCATGTAATTTTTTGATGTCCCTGCGGGGTCCCCTATGTTGTGGGGGTCAATCGCGACATGGTAAATCCGCCCAAGGTGATTTTAAAGAACAAAATTTTTTTCAACCTAGAACTAAACAGCGTTGAATTGCAGCGGCGGAAAATTAATTACAAAGCAAGTACGGCAATTTGTGATGTCCGTACTGGATATTACACATTAATCTACGTATTTTTAATTTTAATATGACATGAAAGAATTGAAATAGTAAAATATTACATCGAAGATTATGTTAATTTTAAAACTAGATCAGAAAAAGCCCCATTACACTATGAATTGACTTTCATAATAACAATTGCAGGTCAATTTACACACGGTACGAATTCAACGTAATACAATAACTCCAACACGAAATAAGCATGATAAAAATAAATAAAAACCATTTCCATGAATTATTTAGATCCTAATTCATTTATTCACAGAAAATAAGTTCTATAATGATTATATAAACAATAAATTTCAGGTAACTATCTATGCTAAGTTCCCAAAAGCATAAATAAAGCGTTTACCAGTTTCTACGGTCAAACAATTTTAAGACCATTCACAATTTACATCTAAATAAAATCTAAAATATTGTGCCATAAAAATCAATGCTTCAAAAGACTACTCCTGTCATTTAAAATTTTTCTGGAGGGGGGGGGAGGGAGGTGCAAAAATGTACACTCAATGCAAATTTTATCAAAAAACGACAAAAACTACACTCACTTATACGTAAACTAGCTGCGTTGCCCGGCTTTGCCTGTTCTACTTTGAAAATAAAAATTGTGTCAAGTAAGTGACGTATATTCAACAAGCAGGCATAAATAAAAGAAAGAAAAAACCCATCATGCAAAATTTCCTCTCCAAACAATGACAACAGATATTAAAATACTTTTAAGAAATTAAAATGAGAAAGATGGATTTAAAAAGCGTAACCATGGAAACACAAAATAAAATAAGTTTAAGGATTGAAAATGAGAAAGATGGAAATAAACAACGGATTCAAAAAGCGTTACCGTGAAAACGCAAAATAAAATGGTTAAAAACTTGAATAGAGAACAGATTTTTGAACTTCATTTAATTCGCTTGCAACTTTTTTCCTAATGGAGACAGAGGGTCAAACTTTTGACCTTAGGTCAAGTTAGATCAGGAGTAAAAAAAGCAGCTCTTTCTAATGGTGTCAAAAAGAAAACTGTGGGACAATTCCTTCACTTTTTATTGATAAATTTAATAAAGAAAGTATTGCCTAAATTTCAGCAAAATTCGAGACAAAAATGTAAACAACTCCAGCCGTAGTTAAGTTAGATCATTGAAACAAATTGCGTAGAACGCGGAAAACTCTGCACTATCCAACGATATATAATATTAATATATGCAAGTAATTTTTCACCCCCATATTCAGGAATTTGTGAAAATTTGGCTTAAGTTGGAATAAAAAAAAAGAACTATTCATCGAATCGTTTTCGAAATGGTCTGCAAACCTTTTCTGGACTTTAAGGAACAAACTGAATATTTCATCGAAATCGGCCGGGTAGTTCTCGAGTTTTGCGAGTTCAAACACACAGACGCTTTTTAGAGGCTTCATTTTATACTATGTATAGATCTATAGATGCATTAATATTTACAAAGCCGGTTAGAAGGGGGATGCATCCCCGACACCCTGAATGACGGGCCTGCTAAAGACTAGACAAAATGAAAATGTATCTTTTAAATTACTAGCGCAAATTCTTTGTTTGACACGGCACACCTGAATATCAACTGAAGAATAAGGTCGACAACCTTGCGGTACAAACGAATACTACATAGACTTCCTACGCAGGAAGGCAAAGGGTTGAATCATCACACGTGCTTTGAGTAGAGAAAAAAAAAATCAAAACAGACGCACCTTCTGAAACAGGTGGTAATCATAATCTTTGCATAACATTTTTTAAACTTCTTTTCATAAATTGAATTAATTTTTTTTTTTTTTTTGTCTTACAAACCAAAATTTAAAGCAGAACAATTCATGTGCGAGTCACATGTGCTTTGAAATAAAACAAAAGAAAAAAATAGTAACAATAGTTTCGTTATTTCCTATAGTTCTTGGAACTCAAGGATGACGAAAGTTTATTTCCACCGCTTTATAAAAAGGTAAAACTAGAACGTTTGAGAACATTTTAAGAAAATTTGAGAAACAGTTAAAAGACAAGTTTTTAAAGCATTTCATCACTATGATTTTCATCAGTGGCGTACATAGCAACAACAGAAACCCCCGCGGTGCGATGGATGGGGGGGGGGGGGGCACCAGAGGCACGAGGGCGTACGCTCTGAAAAATAACACTTCGTTAAAATTAAAAAAAAAAAAAAAAACTGATGGGGTGCACTTATAAATCTTGTGCGTGGGGGGGGGGAGGCGCACCGAAGTGTATGTCGCTACTGGTTTAGAGGCTTGTTCATTCAGTTTCCACATTTGGTGAATTGTTAAAATCAAGAGCTCTGGGAGGTCGACCCAGGGGCACCCCGAACCAAGGGCGCCCATATATTTGAGCCCCCCCCCCCTTAAAATTTTTCCTATGAGCGCCCTTGCCCCGAACTAACATTTTTGGAAAGGAGAAAATTCTCAAACAGCCAAACGAAATTTCGAATTTAACAAATTTATAAAATATGCACTCCTTACCCCCCCCCCCCTTCGCGCCGGTGTTCTTTCCCTATCATGCCACATGTGAACCGATATAAGGATTTGTCGGTTGTAAGTAATATTATTGAAGCTCAGTTCAGTTTTCAAAAAAAGTTTCTGTACAAAGACAAAATATAATAATAAACGCATTAAGTCAAAAACTTAACAACCCAGATTGCTCCATTATTACAAAATCTGAAACATTACGCAACTAATTACGGGATTAAACATAACAGGCCTCCAAGAATAAATAAAAGTTTAAAAAAATGTGTCCATCGTAGGAAAAGTGGCGCGTCTGAGAATTACGTCTCTAATCGCTTTCGAACGGGAAAGAAAAAAAATCAATTGGCCTACATTCCACAGCAAATACGCTGCCGAGCACCTGGTTTCCTGATCCGATTTTGAAATGGACTTCGATGCACACACTTGTTAACAAGAAATTTTATTAGTTATTTGTTGACAACTGTTTTTTTAAGAAAAGAAAACTTTTTCCGCGGTTTAACAGCCATTAATCTGTCTTCTCGACTTTTCAAATAAAACAAAAACAATGTTGGAGAGTAATAATTCAACCTTCCCTTATCATTTTTCAAACACGTTCATATTTATTTACATCTCGTTTTTTTCTCACGTCAAAGAAAGCAAATACACTTATCTACTACTGTATCAAATAGACAAAAAGTTATCTGAGGAGCAAAAAATCGTAAGGTGTAATCATATCATCTGTTGTTGATATGAAAGAAGTTTTCAAGATGATCAAACGCTTTTAAAATCCTTACGTTAGGAACAATTAACGGTTTAAAAAAAGAGAATCCTTATATATTTATTTATCCTAAAATATCATGTCTTTAAAATTTTAAAACCTCTTGAAAGTTACGTAATAGTTATCAATTAAAACTAAAAGGGAAAATTTAAAAATATTTTTTTGAAAGAAGACAATTAAAAAAAAAAAAAAAAAAAAAACCTCAGAAATGAAATTTTTTTCAAAACAAAATTTCAACTAAGTATGTATTTGATAATTATTTTCTTCATAGGAGAAGATTGCAAACATTTAGCACATACTAATTAGCATGAGTTTCTTTCTAGACTGTCTATATAAGTGCCATTATTCTGTACTTTTACCATAAGACAAAGGTATCAAGAAAAAATTCCCCTAGCCATACAAAAGCTGCACAGCAGTCATAAAGAGATTAAACTTTGTACATCAGATAACGCAGAGGAAAAGAATAAAAATTCCAGATCTAAATAATTTCTAAATCAATGAGTGAAAAGATGTATTTTTCCAACCGTCAGAGCAAGCATGACAAATACCTGGGTGTCATGAATTTATTTAAATTGAATGGTTTTTTTTGGGGGGGGGGGAACTAAAAACGTCAGTTTTACTTAATTTACATTTATGAATTTAACTGTTGTCAAAAACTAATACTTTTAAATGTATAAAAACATATTTTAAATGCTATTACTTTATTGTAAAACTTTTATAATGAAATGAAACCCATTTTGATGCAAATGCACATGAATTTTAGTCCATGGCAGTGGTTCATGCTAGAGCTTCTATAAGTAGGGGCCTTAGTTCATGCTAAACACATGAGAGAAAAAAAAGGGGGAGAAGGGGGAATATGGGGGAAAAAAACAAATTTTCCCTTTCAAGAGATAAAAATAAAAATTATAGATGAACAAAAAATTCTTTTTAAATTTAAATTAGACTTTTTCGACAAAAATCTTTTTAGTTCAAAACAAATTAAATCAGCTTTTTAAATAAACTACTTTTTATGCACACAGCTAGGATTTAATTTCTAACAAAAAGTGCTGGAGCCCTATAGTTCCCACAACTTTTTCTCAAGTGTAAAGTGTCTAAATGTTGTCTAAAATGTTAAAATTTACATAAAATTGAAAACAAGTGCAGGAGCTTAGCTCTCATGGGCTCCTATGCAAATTAAGTCCTGTATAGAGCTGGTATCTTAAAATCACAGTTTTACTTGAGAAGACCCGACTAAGCGAGGGGGGATCATGGCAAGGACTGCAGCAGTGAAATATTTAGGGAGGATCTCTTTTAAGGGGGGGGGGCGCTCTTGCTCTGGGGAGAATTTTGTGCTGTTTGTTGGGGGGGGGGGAGGGCACTGCTGTTTAACTTGCCCACTTTTCTTTAAAAGTACATTATGTACAATGACATACAGTATACAGTTTACAATTTGCTTTTAAAACTTCAACTCTTTGATTTGATAAATATTTCCATAAACATATAATCTTCTGTTTCATTAATTTATATGTGCATGCTTCAGTTTTTTCTCACAAGAATTGATTGAAGCACTATTAATTTTTAAGTGTCCCGTTTTTCCCACTTCACATAATAAATAAGCATAGAGCAACAGACCCCATTGGCCAATGCTTCTCTAACACCCACCTTAAACCCTTGTGCTGTAAGATTGCAGGGTTGTTTTCCTAGGGGGGGAAAAACCTAGATAAAGTAGCATCTAATAATAAAACAGTATGACATCTTAAAAGTGTCTACTGATCCCAGAAGCAAAATTGAAAACCAAAAAGATAAGGTGCACTGGTAATAAAAAAGATAAAACTAGTAAAATTTAAAATTTTCAAGACAGTTTCTTGAGGTTAAAAAAATCGATTAAAATCTTGGATTTTAAAGATTTCAAATGGGTAACAAGCCCACCCATCAAGTTAAGCTTGAATTTTGTACACTACCATCTTATTACATAGCTCATTCAGGGTTTTTTGTGTATAATAATAAAAAAAAAAAGAATAAAAGCTTTTGTTCTAGCTTTTGCTTTTACACATCATGGCAGAAAAAAACTTAGTTTCTCAAACCCAAGCTTTCCCACTGTTTATTTCAAGCATATGGCAAGTTTTAAGAGATAAGATTGCTAAATGATTTCAGATATCTCTTCCACCTACTAAATAATAAGTCAAAACTTTCTTAAACAATATAATGAGAGAGCTCATAGCTTTTGTCACTTTTTTATGAAATCGACCTAAACAAACACTATGAAAGCAATCATTTACTTGCATAATTATTATTTTCCCTCATAAAATTTCAGGAAGATACAGAGCCCTGCCCATTTTAAGGTAACATTTGATGCACTCTGCCCCTTTTCTGAATGCACCTTTGAAATTTAAAGCATTTAATTACAAAAAAGATAAAACTTCTTTCTCAAGAAGTAAAAATTTGCACCTAAGCTTAGAATTTAAATATAATCCCCTTATTTCTCTTGTCCACTAGGATGGCATGAGAATTAGTTATGTAGCAGTGACAAAAATTAATAAAAATTGAATTTTCATTAATAACAAAACTTTGTTTCTGATATGCAAATTTGTGTGTATTTTATTCTTCATAAAACTTACATATTTTACAGCTAAAACTTTTAACATAATATTTACTCTTTTTTTGAAACTAAGATTAATTTTCAAACAAAAATTGTGTTGCTGCAAGGTATTGATTTTAAATAAATAGATTTTTGTTTATAACTTGAATATAATCCGAATTTACTCAGTTTCCTAGCATAATGGATTAAACTAAACATTTAAAAGGCTTATTTTTTAAAATGACTGTTCAAAAACAGGACTTGGTATGCATAATAATAATGGTAGTAAAAGCACCTTTTCTACAACAAAATTCTTTTCAGAAAATGTCCTTTTTATCGAGTAGAAATGTATTTTTTATCAGTAAGTGCCATGTCTCCTTTCTGACCTCACCAAAATACTAATAGTTATCTTCATTACCAAATGTAATACATGAGCTTAGTTTATATAACGTTCTCTAATTGCCTTAGACAAGCATAAACAAGGGACTACTGCAGAAATTCCTGATGGATAAACTAGGGGTGCTGCTAGCCACACCATTATTTTTAGGTTCTTACTTTTCTTCAAGGTTCGTTAATTTAAATCAGCATAGCTAAAATCAATTACAGACATCGTAAAAATTTAAAAATCTTTTTGTTGTTTTAGATTGTGTTTTTCTAAGTATGAAACATATTACATTTGCAACCGTTCAATGCAAAGCTACATAGGCCTACCGTAAGAGGATAGGGCCTCCAGCCAGGGCCGCTGAGAGGCCATGTCAGTCTAGTAGAAAACTAAGGGCTCGGCCCTTGAGAACTCCGGCTTGGAGCCCAAGTAGCATAAAATTAAAACGTTTTATAGAAGATGGGAGCCCTGGCGACCAGTGACAAGGGGCCTGCCTTGGCTCTCGGCGGCCCTGCATAGGAAATAAGTGGTATTGCATCGCAGTTTGCAGTTCAAAATGCATGAACGGAAAACAATATCATAAATCGTAACAAAAATTTTGTGATGCAAAAAAAAAACTAAATATTATTTGAATGTGAATGACAAAACTAGATGTTGATGCCATGTATACTTAATGATTTTGGTGACTATTTTAATAAATAAACAGGGTGCGAATGGTTTTAATTTTTAACTGGCATAAATTCAATTTTTTGAAATTTTCTCACCCTAACTATTCTTGCATTTGTAGAACACCCATTTACAGCAGTTCTATTTTGTAAAATATACATGATAAAAGTTTGTAACTGAAGTCATTGTTCAAAATAGAGACGTACCGAGTACTCGGTAACTACTCGGTACTCGGCCAAATTCTGATCAGATACTCGGCCAATACCGAGTAGTTGCAAAAAATTGAATATTGTCCAAAACAGATACTAAAATTTATAAAAAAAGAGCAAGCATTATATTCTGCAATCATTTACAATTAAAATTTATAAGTCAAATTTAAATTTTGAGAATAATGAAGTTTGTAATGCTTCAATGGAATAAATCTTTATTTTAATGTCCCCAAAGTTAATAAAACTTATTTATTAAAAATTACGCAAAAAATGTAAGTATAGAAAATATGGAATTTTTATATTAAAAATGGTTTTTTGCTACAAACAAAAATTAGTTATAAAAAATGTAAAAATAACTTTGCTTAAAAAATAAAACAACCTTAAAAGTACAGTGCAGGAACTCTGCAGACACGTGTTTTGGCATTACAAGGAATTCCTTTTTCAATGCACAAAATGGGGGCTCGTAGATTTAAAGGCATCCGACAAAAGTCGTATTTTTTTGTTGAATGTCTTTACATTCTTTAGCTCACATGTTATGCACTGAAAAAGACGTTCCTTGTAACCGGGGGGGGGGGGGGGGGGGGGGCAGAAACACGTGTCTGGAGTGTTCCTGCACATTTGTTTTATCTGCTTTTAAAAATTATTTATGTTTGGCAGATTAGAACTATAATTGATTGGTATACAGTGAAACCCCTCCTAACGGACACCCCTCTTATGCGGACAATTTTTAATTCCCCAGTTCCAATGCAAATAACATTATTAAACCCCTGTCCTGCGGACACCTCAATATTGCAGAAAAAAAATTTGTCCTGTTAGTGTCCGCATTAGAGGGATTTTACTATTATTTGTTTTAATTCCAACTTGATTAATCATAGTAAAACCTGTAAAGTTGACCACCTTTGTAAGTTGACCACCTGTCTATGTTGACCGCTTTTGTCTGGAACGGAATTAGTCCTATCTTATATAATGAAGGAAAACCTCTGTAACTTGACCACCTCTCTATCTTGACCACCTGTCTATCTTGACCACAAATGAACACCAAATTTGGTTTGGAGTATTGTAAAAAACCCTTTGTAAGTTGACCACTTGGTTTACTTTTTAAAATTTTATTTAGCAAATTATTATTTTTTTATTATTATTTTTTTATAGCTTTCCAAGAATATTTTTGATGTCAGATCAGCATTTTACCAACTAAATGAAACAGCAGCATAACTAAACCTCCTTTTGAGTTTGAGTAGATCATCATGGGGTTATAAATGTATATGAGAAAAAAATAAAGCGAAAAATTTGTAATTTTTGATTAGCTATGAATTTTTAGGAACTATTAATACCAAATGAGTAACTTTTTATAAACAATAAGACTTTTTTTTTTTGATCAATTTACTGAAATTTTAAATTTGCATGACACATTATATGTCATTCTGGGAAAATAATCTCTAAAAATAATTGAATAACATTTTAAATTATTGTTTCAAAGTAATGCTAAACAATGAAAGTGAGTTGAAAAGAAAGAATAAGTGTCAATTAGTCAAAAAATGAATACATGGTGCAAGAAATGACAAAAAAAAAAAAAAAAAAAAAAAATCATTACCCCCTTTATAAGTTGACCACCTGTCTAAGTTGACCACCAAAGTACTGCACCGCAAGTGGTCAACTTACACAGGTTTCACTGTACCTTTTATTTATTTATTTTTAATTTAAAAAATTATTTTTTTGTAAAATTTTTGACACAAACAAAATTGTATATATATAATGCGTAATTAAATTTCAGCAGGAATTTAGTTTTAAAAACTATTATATGGACAAGGAGGTTTATACTACCATTCCAATAAGTTCAAAATTCATCACATGTGTGTCGGTGGTTCTTCTTAAAACATAATTGGTACTTGGAACTCGGCCGAGTAGTGAAAGGCCGAGTACTCGGTAACTCGGTACTCGGCCGAGTACTAAAATGCCGAGTACTCGGTACTCGGCCAAAGTGCTACTCGGTACGTCTCTAGTTCAAAAGTTTTAAAATGCATACATTAAATTTTACATTTTTTTAAAACTTGTGTATTTTTTTATTGCAAATGCAATTTAGCAAATGTTGCATAACTGCTCCTCAATATTAGAATTTGACGAGCAATACTGTTCCTCAAATGAAATACTTATCCCCTTCTCACACTGAGGGGTCATGGTGCAAACTGTATCACTAAAACTTTTAGGAGTCTTAATGTTTTAATTCTTTCCTTGGAGAAATCTTCATGGTATTTGGGGAGAGCTGGGGGGGGGGATGCTATTGCTCTTTGGGTAGGATGGGCACCCCTGACATATTCTTCTTTCAGTAGAGTGTACACTTGAACAACAAATTAACTACTTATTTTTCCAGCATCACTCAATATTGCTTTTAATACTCAGAAATAAAATAGTAAGCTAAGGAAAACACGCAGCTCTTTATACAATAATTTAACTTTGAAATGTAAAATTATTCAGTTTAGCATTTTACGCTTAAAACATAGTTGAGGCAAACAACCCAACAGCATCGTGAAAGCTACACGGATCTAATAACAGCATTATGACGAATGACCGTGCCATGTTAAGGGATTGCTCCAACAATAGATAATGAGTGACCATGGATAAAACCAATGAATTTTAAATCTTAAAGTCGAGTATTCCAGTCAAAAATGCTTATCACACCACAGATAATGATATTCCCTTTACATTTATGCAATATCTCGTGAAATTATCTCAACTTTTAGGTAACCTGCATTCCTAATTTAGATTGCATTTTCATAGTGTTTTTCTCTGTATTCCTTTTAAATTCTCTCCAAAACTTCTGATAACCAGGCATCTATTTAATGGCTCTGATGAAAGTCACAGAATTCAAGCTTGACAAAAAATTATGAAAACACCATCTGAAACATTTGCAAAAGCTTAATCCAAGTAGAAACCAGTCCTTTATTCCTTTAATGTACTTTTAGCACTTTCTTATTCCAAATAAAACATTTTCTTTCTCATCACTATCACACAGCACCTTGAATTTTTCCAATTTTTATCATATCAGATAAAAATTGGAAAAATTTGAAAATGAATGAAAATAATTGTTATCCATTTATTTATTATTTATTTATTATGTTTTACATTTTCTTTCTCATCACTATCACACAGCACCTTGAATTTTTCCAATTTTTATCATATCAGATAAAAATTGGAAAAATTTGAAATGAATGAAAATAATTGTTATCCATTTTATGATGAAATTTCAGAAAAACATACGTCCTTATATTTTTCATCAGTAACACACAGCACTTAGAATTTTCTAAATTTTATAGTGACAGATGAAGTTGAAAATGTTAACTGTCATCCATTTTTGATGGAAACAAAGCAGTAAATTCCTGGTGTTATACATAATCCATGTTGCATTTACATCCAATTCACAGGGGTTTTTTTCAGGCATGTACGAATTAAATTAAGTAGCAGTTGATAAAATCTTTTTCTTCGTTATTTAAGAACTCATCCACTGTTTGCCAAAAATTATGAAATGTTAACTATTACCTATGAACTCCTACTTCATGTTTTAAATTACCTTACCTAATTGCAGGCTTGTCATTGCAGGGGTCAGGAGGGAGGGGGACACTTGTCCCCCCCCCCCCCCCCGGACTTCAAGAAGTCTATTTATTTTCATATATGTGGGCGTGGTTTATGCGACTCTTCAATATAATATGCATGATTATAAGCCCTTTCACTCCTCCGCCCTCCCCTCTTTGAAAAAATGTTGACATGACAGGTTTGCATAATAAGTGTACATGTTAATGAATTGTAAAAATGGTAAAGTTGAAAAATGTTTTAATCATTATAGAATGGCATTTAAAATATGAGTGTTTCTAACAAATCAAATTTTAAAAATTAACGTGACAAATGTCTGATCTAAAATTAAGAGAAAATAAGGAGTCAACGTTAGAAATTCAGAAAAGAAATAGAGTAGATTAGAACTAGTTCTTTAAAATCATTAAATTTTTCAAAATAAAATTGCAGTTGTTTCAATGAGCTGGGCAATACTAAGATATCCTTTCAACAAACAGTATATAACATATTTTAGTTTCAAGCACAGCTTAAGGGTTTGAGTAATCAGAGTATCTTTCATTATGTTCTCTTTCACTTTTAATGGCCAAGAAAATGAATAAAACGGAGACATTAATAAATAAAATATTTTACAAACCTAAAATCTAAGGGAACGTTTTAAATAAATGAACTTTGAATTAAATACTTTCATATGTTTTCATTAAAATTCAGTTATGTAGTTGAATAGCTAAATCGGTTGTTTTATTGATGAGCTATTATATAATATGTAACTTTAATAATAAAAATCTTGATTTTAAAACTGATAACATTGAATAAAAAGGGAATAGTAGTAGTATAGAAAAACTTGTAGAGCAAAAAATTTAGTATGAATGATAATTATTTATTTTGAAAATATGGAACGTTAAATATTTATACTGATACGCGCTACTGATTATATACGCTACTGGAGTTTAAAGAGTAAAAGATTTTTGGAAAGAAACTTGGCGGTTTTCAAATCATAATCAGCTGCATAAACCTTATAAAAAATGTTTTTTTCAAACACTTTTTAAAGATAAAGGAAAAGAAAAACCTTTAATGAAGTGAAACGACAGATATCGATTTTTGAAAAGCTCGTATCAGCAAATATTTGGAAATGGGTAACAAACACAGCAACGGACAGAATGTTAAAAAAGCAAATATTTTCTATGTTGGTAATTAGAAAATTTCATACTGATATCAATCGTTTAAAAGCCCTGTGTAAACCCCCTCTAGTTGGAATCGTTCAATTCCGCCCGCCCAGCCCACTAGAATTTAAAAGTCTGCTGGGTGGCACGATCGTTCAGAGAGGCCCCAAGTTAAATGGGCCTCTTGCGAAAAAAAATTATTGCGAGCATATATCTCCAAGTTTGCAATGAAAGCTACTATTAGACAATGCATTAAAGCACATGGAATCCCAGAATAGATGAAATATAATCCAATAGGCGAGTATAAAAATAATAAGATAGCACAGACCTGCTCATCGTCCTTATCTTGCGAGGCCATTTTCCCATTACATGTACCGCACTGAAGGAACTGACGTCAGGCGTCCCTACTCCCTATATACGGGTTCTTCGCGTCGCTCTGACGTCACGGTGGCCGGATAGAATTGGCGCTGCAAAATTCAGATCGCGATTCGCTTTGGCGATAAAAGGGTTGCTGGTGATGTGAAAGAATGTCCGTGCTCGGTTCATGGGATTGAGAATAGCGGTTTTTGCCTCCTTTGAAATTTGCCGACTGCTCTGGGCAGTGCTTTTTTGTTGCTAACGTAAAAATAAATAATAATGATAATAATAAAACTCTTTAGTTTCTTTGCAAAAAAAATAAAATAAAAATAAAACATATACGAATTTCGAAGAATTTTACGCGTCTCTTAGACAAGTGATCTGCAGCAGCAGCATCCTCTTCATCTTCTTTTAGCGAGGGAAAAAAAGAAACTCTTAACTAACAAATGTTGTTTGAAATAAAATATTCTTTTCTCAAAATATAGCCTAAAAATGTTCGGCGAAACAATTTTGCTTCTGAAACAAGATATTTATCACTAAGCACCACAGATTTTCTACCACAGTATAATTGGGTTGTTTCCAAAATTGGAAAAATTTTAGGAAAAGGCATTTTTTTTAATGCTTGCATTATTAAATTGCAATTTCCAAAGCAGTTTTTTAATATTTAGCAGGGTTGTTTGGTAAAAACCACGTTGGTTTAAACTTAAACCATGCATTTTTTTAAATTTATTTTATTATTATTTATTTTATTATTTAGTATTATTTTTTTTACTGATTCATTTCCCCCCAAATGTTTTCATAAATTTTACGTATTGTTGAAAAACGTAAAATCCAAAAAAAAAAAAAAAATGCATAGTAACCAGCAAGCTTCAGATATAAATTAGTAGTTTGTTGTCTCTATCTATTTTTCTTTCCTTTCTCCTTTACATTTCAAAATAATCCAAAGTATGTTTCAGCCAAAACTTCATTTTACTACCTAATTTACTTGATTACTTAAGATTTACAGAAATAAATCATGCATGATTGAAGCAATACTTAGTGTATATAAATCCTAACTCTCTAGATTATGGAAATGACAAGAAGAAAAAAGACTAGAGAAGTCAAAGTACTTAGAGTAGGCATAAAATGACTCTAATACTGCACTTTTTTTTGCATCCACGATAGCTGATGCAGTCAGAGCAAGAAAAAAATCTTATATAATTAAAAACTGAGCATATGAACCTATGTATGTATGTATGTAGGTATGTCTAAGCTTCTTCTCCCGAACAACAGTGAACTGACCGTCGAACCAGGTATCGATGGTTTCCTAATTTTCCCGTCTTTATGTTTGGCAATTTAACATAATCATCCGATAATAATTAGCGGAGATATCAATTAAAAACTTTTTATTATGCCACTTAGATTTTGACATAAAATCCCTATTTTTCGAAGGCTTTCATCCATTCAAATCATTATTCAGTGCTTCATCTCAACTTTACGTAACAATGCTTTTATTAAAATTTATGGCGTGAAGAAAATCATTGAGATCAAAGATCTGTTGTACAATCTGCCACAAGATTTTACTGTTTTTTTTTTCCAAGCCCTTGAACACGCGTCACTAGACATAAATATTATTTTCGAGGTGCACCGTGCAAAGCCGGGCGATGCAGCTAGTCTTAATATATAAAAATCTTCTGTGCGGACGTTCGTCAACATAAGGCTTTTAAACGGCTGGACCGATCTTGATCAAACTTTTTGTGTCTAATTAAGTTGTGGCGAGCATGGTTTCGAAGCGCGATGGATCGAATCGGAAACGTTTTTGTTAATTAACTTATTAATTTAAACATTGGATGATTATATCTCCCAAATGATTAATATTTATTTTAACCTATTGTTAAGCGAGAATAGAAATAAACATTTAACCCGTTGCCAAAGGACAATAAGAAAGCCAGCTCTGTTTTTTGTAATGAAATTTCCTACTATGATAATGTCAATTGAGAATAGATAAAACGTAGAGAGAGTGAAGCCTTCACTTCTTAAAAGCAACGATTTTAGGTCCCGTGATATATTTTAAAGTCAAGTACTGGTAGGTTCTCACAAAACGTGTGTTCTGTCGTCGTAATTAAACCATCCCCCTTCCCCCCCCCCCGGAAAAAAGGAAAAGAGGGGGGGGGGAATCTCCTTTAGAAGGAATTTTTGATCAAAAAACCCCTTCAGAAGTTGTTGGTTTTTTTTTCATCAAAAAACCCTTCCCAGTAGGTATTTTTCATCAACAACCTCCAGCCGAAAGGCATTTTTGATCAAAAAACCCCCTCCATTTCCGGCTGCGCTAGTGCTCTGTATGAATGGTGAAAGATTCAACAAACTTTAATTTTTATGACTAGGTCTTTATTATTGAAATATGTTAAAAGAATATTTTCATTATTTGTGTTTCTACTATCAAAAATAAAGAAAACATTAGAATTGGAAAAGATCTCAGAACTTGTCTTTTATTAGAGACTTCTACTTAAAACGACTTTTTTTTTTTTCCTTTTCTAAGAAAGAAATTGTATTCCTAAATGTATTAAACAGGGTTGGTATAAAAACCGGTTGTTTTGAAAAAAAAAAAAAAAAAAACACCGTTTTTTTTTTTTTTTTGGTTTAAACCAGGTTTTCAGTAAGTTACTGAAAACACCATGCCTTGCATTCAATCTTAACAATTGGCTTCACGTTAAACCAGGTTATTTGGTTTTTATAACTATTTGTAAGAAAAACAATTTTATTTTAGGAAAATCTTGAAGATTTTATGAATTAATCGTTAAGGAATGTTTAATATTCATATTTGTACCTGGTTTCTTTGTAATTAATTAAATAATTAAGAGTTAAATCTTGTACTTTCATTTCTTCATATTAAAAGATTTCTATTGGCGGTATTGTTTGAACATCTTGAACTATTATAAACTAGTGGTACCCGCACGGCTTTGTAAATAGTAGAAAATTAAAAGGTCGTTTTGTTCGCCTGTATGTTTACAAATAATGGATGATGAATTTCTCGCTAATTGGCTATGTTCATTTGCTCGCCCATGTTAAGGTTATACGTTATGATAATTCCGTAATTTACTATTCCACGTTATGATAATTTGCTGGGTAAAATGTTCTTAAAATTGAAATAGAAAAAAGAACAAAATCGAATTTTCGAAAAATCGCTCCGAGGTGCACACCTCCATGCTACAAAGTAACTTGGTGCCAAATTTCATAAAAATCGGCCGAACGGTCTAGGCGCTATGCGCGTCACAGAAATCCAGACAGACAGACTTTCAGCTTTATTATTAGTAAAGAAAATACAGTACGTAAATGTGTCTTGGTATAAATAATCAAAGAAATAATTTATTGTGATAGTTCAGACATTATTAATTACAAATAGCCAAAAATAAATTCTTGCCAATTTAATTTCCTCATAATCATAACTATCTACTATGAATAAAAATATAAAAGTAAAAATAAAGTCACGCATGTGTAAACATGGAAAGTATTTGCAGTATCTACAAATGAAGGGTTCGTACTCAATTTGCGAAATAAAATGAAGGAGTTTTGAAGGAGTAAAATGAGATTTTGAAGGAGTATTTTTGGGTTGTCCTTAAATTATGTCACACTTTTTTTCAACGCATTCAACCGACTTCATCCTTTGTCACAAAGTGTCACACTTCACCTTACCCCTTCCTTTGTCACTTGTCAAATTTTTCATAAATATAGTGTTACAATAACTGTGTGACGTCACTTATTGTCACCCTCTCTCTTCCCCTTGTCACAATTTCATAAACCCCTCTCCCCCTCAAAGCATGACATCACCCTTTTTACATTGTCAAAACTACAATTTACTAAACAATGGGGTTGTTTCCTTCAGTCAAAGTAGTACTTTTTGTCACTGAAATTGATAGAATGAGCAAAAAAAAAAAAAAAAAAAAAAAACATGGACCCAGAAAATACCTTCATATTCCCAACACTTATTTTTTAATTAATTTTTGTTTAATGTCCGATTTTTGAAACAAGGTGTGGTCTTGATGACGTCACAAATGATGCACTTTGTCGCATCTTTCTACCGCGATTCCACGTTATGATAATCAAGAAGCGAATTAAAATTGCGCTCTACGCTAGCTATCAACCTTATCCTTGCCCATACACGTGAGTAAAGATGCGGATTAAATGTTTTGCTCTGTGAATGGCAACAGAAAATGGCATTTCATCATTTGTGATGTCATCGGACAGAAGCATAAACATTGAAAGCGCGCCGATTTAAGTAATTTTTTTTTAAATATTAAACTTAAACAAATTATTAAAAAAATGGTCAGATTTTTGTTTTTAAGCATGCTCTTTCAGGAAAAAATTCTTTTAAAATTTTGGAAACGACCCCATTATTCTTTTAACACAATCACATCTACTTATGCATTTTTAAATCTTACAATAATAATTAATGGAGAGAAAAGCAATAATCATAAAACTACATTTACTTCACTTATGAAATGTCTTAGTCACCTAATAATACTTTCAGCTTTACTTTTAGCTTTACCATTAGTAAAGAAAATAATTTTTGATTAACAATAATGCATTACTATATGAGTATCAATTTTTGAAAATTGCCTGTATTATCATATGCTTAAATCTACGGTGGTATTTTTTTTTTCGTGACTGTAATAGAATACATGTGCTACTTACTAAATAGTTAAAATATTACCAGATAGGTAAAGCTAAAAGCAGAGTAAATATTTCTCCATTTCACTTTGCCCCACATTCCCCTACATCAGACTAGTGATTCATTTGTAGATACTGCAAAGTACTTTCTAAACTTAAGAATATATGATTTAAATTTTACTTTTATTTACTTATCCATCGTAGAGAGCTATAATTATAGGAAATTTTATTCTAGGTTTTTTAGAATAAATCATGTCTTAAATCTCACAGTAAATTAGTTCTTATTTATCTCAAGGTTTATTTACGTGTAGTAATTCCCCCTATGGAAAGCTCTACTTATGAAGAAATGAAGTTACAACATTTTACACAAAATTATTTAATTAATCATCAAGAAATTAGGTACAAATGCGAATATTAAATATTCATTAACAATTAATTCATAAAATCTTCATGACCTCCCAAAAACAAAATTGTTCTTCCTACATATAGAACCAAAAAAAAAAAAAAAAAAAAAAAACGGTTCACCAAAAAATGCTGGTTTAAACAAAACAAAACAAAAAAGTTTTTTTTTTTTTTTTTTTTTTTACCAACCCTGCTTTTAGGATACACAATTTCAAAGTATTCCATGTTACATTTCAGAAAAAAAAAAAAATTTCACATTTTCTTTCTTCCCCAACGTTTAAGCACCGGCAGGGAGATGCACTTGCACCAGGGTTCGAAAATATCATAATATTTTCGAAAATATCGAAAACATCCGATATTTTGATAGATATCCGATATTTTCAATCAGCAGAAAACAAAGTCTTCAAAATAGTAAATGCATCCTCAAATCACTCTGTAT
Source organism: Uloborus diversus (assembly GCF_026930045.1). NCBI lineage: Eukaryota > Metazoa > Arthropoda > Arachnida > Araneae > Uloboridae > Uloborus > Uloborus diversus. Next base: position 57,427,598 of record NC_072737.1, read on the forward strand.
TTTCTTTTATTATTATTACAAACATAGACTTAAAATTTCTTTCATTATTTATATGTAATGCTTCATTTTACATTTTTATCAATTTTAATGGATTTAATTTAGCATTAGTTGTTTTGTTCATTTTTCTTCTGTTAGCTATTAGCTACTGCTACAGTTATATGATTTAAAAATAAAAAATGCATTAGTCTGTGCACAGTCATTACACATTTTCTTTTTTTTCTGACCAACGTTTAATATTTAATCCGGCACTTTTAATATGAAATAAAATTGCTACATTACTAATAATTTTATGATTATAAAATAAAAAGGAATATTATATTACTTTGTTATATTTATGATAAATTAATACATCATAAAAATATAGTACATAACTTTTTGGTTATTTTTAAAAATAAATGAACAATATTACTATGATTAATTTTGTTTTTATATTGAAAATACAGTAGTTAAAAAAATAAAAATAAAAAATATCAAAATATCATATTTTCAAAATAAATATCGGATACATATGGTGATATATATCATGATATATATCCAATGATATATATCGGCGAACCCTGGCTTGTACCCCCTTAGTTTTGTAAAAAAAAATAATAATAAGGTAATATTTATTTGATATTTTTTAAATATTAAAAAATAATTATTTAAATTAAATTCATTTTAAACAAAGGATGAACTACAAAATATTTAAATTACAAAGTACAATCACGAAAAATAAAGATATGTTCATGTGTATGAGTGCCGAAAAATAAAATTTAATAAATTAAGATATTTAACTACAAAATACGTCACGAAAAATATTAATCTCTTGATTATGTCCACGAGCACCGACAAGGGGCTGTAAAGGGTACACTTTGCTTTTAAAAATAAAATAAAATTTATTTTAAAAAGTAAGATTAATTTTATGATTTTTCTCCAATTTTCCCAGTAAAAGTCAGAGAAAGAAGAAAAAAGCATGAAAGAAGGTTAAATACATTTTTAAAATATTACTGAAAACAAAAAAGCAGTGAAAATAAATTAATAAAATTGTTATCGAAAAATTAAATATTGGAAAGTAGGGTATTGCGATAGTTAAAAAATGTTAATCGGTCTGTCTGTCAATCTGCCTCCCCCCCCCCCCCCCAAATAACTTTTGAATGAATAGCCTGATTCGAACTAAATTTTTTTTGTTGTTGTTGTTGTTTGAATGAGATCTCGGCGAGGACGCGTTATTCCCTCATTTCATTTTTGATTTGAAAGATTTTTCTTTCAAGTTTGAACAGTTTAAAAAAAAAAATCTTAGCTTTAGCGCCTACGGGGGAATTCAAGGCAAATATAAATACCGATCTTTGAGGATAATTTGCTTTAAACAAACTTTGTAGGAAAAAGCCTTAGAAGAACATGAATAGAAAATATCTTTTTGATTTAAACAATATTTCGTACAACCCTAAACAGTTCAAATCCCTTAAAATTAGCGCCTACGGGGAAACTAACAGTCAATATAGATGATCACGAACTTAAAGGCGGATTTATTTCAAACAAATGTTGTTGGAAATAGCTCTTGATGACAAACTCCCGACTCCGACACGTAGAATTTTAAGGCAGTCGACCCGACTCCTCCTGTACCCGAAAACTAGTCAGACTCCGGCTCTGATTCCGTAGCTTTGCCAAAAGTTGAGACGCGAAGGGAAAATGATTGACTACGACTCTTGGAATTTTGAAGTCTTTGACTCCGACTCCGACTCTTTTATCTAAAAATAGGTCCAACGTCCAACTCCGCAAATATTGGCTGAGTCGCCAACTTTGAGGGAAAGTGACCGATTCCTGGTCTTTGAGTAAAAGACCTTAGCTCTTTACCCCAAAATGAGATTGACTCCGACTCCAACTCTACAGTCATGGTTTTTTCTGAGAAATAATAGGGTGTTTCTGAAAAAAGTAGAACGATCCGTTTATTTGTCTATCCGTTAAAAAACATCTGTCTATTTTATCTATCTTTTCTGGCATTAAATGAAAAGAAAGATATTAAGAACTAAATATCCAGACAGATATCTGTACAATCAGTGTGCGCAGCAATGAATTTCTGTTACGCGCAAATCTCGAAACTTCAAGAGCAACAATGGCGCTTAAAGCTTGGAAGGGAACATAAAAAAGCTTCAAGGTCATTTTTTTTTAAAAAAAAGGGCAGAATTGAAAAACTCAGATATCTATTATTCTAAATTAGAGACCGTAAATTCATGCCCTTGGCAAAGAAATTTTTTTCGATGTATTTTTTAATTATTTTTTGTATATGCAAGCGATAATTTGCTAAACAATTATTTTTCTGGACAAACGTTAGGAAAGAGAGATTTATTTGGACATAGGGCTCCCATTTTCATTCTTCCTGTTCCTAGAATTTTAAGGGACTTTCCTGTCTCGGAAGCAGCACTCTATAAATAACTCGATTAAAAGGAAATAAGGTCTCATTACAATACCTTAAATCAATGGTGTGAGCAAATTCAGTGCGCTGCCGCCCTACGCCGCCTGATTTAGGGTGCTACCAAGAAGTTTAAATAACATTCTTCATAATTTTACATCAAAAATTAATTTAAGAATCATAGTGTATCGTGAGTATAAAATTTCAAATAATTAGTAAGTGTACGATTTTTTTTTTTTTTTCTGTCGAAGACAATTTATTGTCGGCTCGGTTTTCAAGAGAACGTCACGATCCATTTCAGTGTCTCATACAAAATATTAGATGTTCTTTTAACTAGATACATAAAGAGAAGCCGGTTCCACGGACAACTTGAGCCCTAGACGGGCACGCGTCCGAAAAGCGCACGAGCGCGGCTTAGCGCATGCGCGTAAGAAACAAACTTCGCCGCCGCTTTATATGAATTTGATACATCCTCGTAGGGTCGTAGGCATGCTTAATTGCCCGTTTTCTTCAAGTTTCTTGGGTTAAATGTCAGTTGCTATCGCTACATAGTTGTGCATCTAGCTATACTGCCCATCTATTGTCTCCTACAGCTCTGACGTCACAAGATCTGGATGTTAATCAAATCTAAACAGATTTTTTTTACAGAAACTCCACTCATAAAAATATCAAACTAGGTATACAGAGAACAAATGTCAGCATTAACATCTATTTTAAAAAATACAATTGCTAACTAAGATTGCTAATATTGCCATAATTAGCTGTTTTCCGCTTTTGGATAACGAAAATGTATCAACATTATTGTGTCTCAACGTCGTCTGTTATACTTAAATGTGCGATGAAATATAGAACACGTTTGCAGTGTTTGAGAGCAGAAATAGATACGGAACTGAACCAAGAATTAAAAAAAAAAAGGGGAGGGGGCAGAAGAATAATTTTCCCTTTTCTTCTAAATTGCTCAACACCTCAATGCAATGCTTTGACGTGCTGAAATCATTATCGACGTATAAATTATTTAACAATAAAAATAACCATGTAAATATTAAAATACAACATAGAAATCGTAGGGTTTTATTCAAATAAATAAATTTTTAACTCCTCGATTTTTGCTTCTCTTTTTAAGGTTTTTGTTAGAAACTTAAATACTTGTAAACAGGACCAGCTCTAGTAGTTTTGCTGCCCCAGGCGATGTTGACGTGCAGCCCCCTCGTCTTATTAATCGTTTGGCACACTCTCTCGTATTGCTACAAGACAAAAATAAATAAGAAATAAATTTGAATTTTTCATCCCCCCTTGCATTTAGTCATCTTGGAAATTCGCAGCCCCTTATATCTGCCGCCGTTGGCGGAGGTATAGGTCTCCTACCCAAGAAGAAGCCGGGCCTGTTATAATATTTACTCCTAATATCATGCTAACAAAATTTCCAAAACTAGTAATGCTCAACTAATTTTACAAGACGCACAATTGTTGAAATAATTACTACTTCAACCAAAAAAAAAAAAAAAATGAACAATTTCACAATTTTACGCATCTTAAAAATGATTTTAAGTTAGATTCTGTTTTGGAATATATTTAAGAAGTAATTTTCTTTTTTGAATACAAACGGAAATGAAAAGCAGAACGAACAATAAAAATAAAAATGATAACAAGAGCAAGGTGTTTGGTAACACAATGATTTAGTTATCAAAAATTTCTATTCATGTCAGTTATTCGGAACTTTCCCCTCAAAAAGAGGCTAGATTTATGTAAAAAAAGACGTACAAGGTCTACGTAGTTTCGCTGATTACAAAAGAAAATTCTAAATCGTTGCTAACACTATAGAACAGAATCATGGAACACAAAAAAATTATATTCTGCGCTATACGGCTTCGGCGTTATTTCAATACTTGAAAGAAAAAAAAAAATTAAAAAGAAAAAAAAGTACTCACCTGGGTGTACCCAAAGTCGCCTAACATAATCGAACGAGCAAAGGTGCTCCTAAAAATTATATTCATATTTTGTATCTTGTACCGCTACTTCTGCTTCTGGTTTTAAGGTTTTACCATCTCGTGTGTTGCCATACCAAAAGATAAAAATATTTTGCAGTAATAAGCATGACTCTTTCGTCTCTTGAGAGCTATATCACAAACTGGAGTACTGTTTAGGGTCGATGTTGATGTTTGGAAACATCGATGTTTTGGAAACATGGATGTTTTTGGACCATCGATGTTTAGGTTTCGATGTTTTTTCGATGTTGATGTTTTTGCATTTTAATCAAAAATTATCATAACATTTGCTCCAATTTTCTCGCTAGGTGATTAAGTTTACTTATGGAGTTGCCAAAAAAAAAAAATTTTTTTTTGCACCCATTTTATAAGATTATTTTTTTTGTGTAGAGGATGACTTTTGGGATGATCACTACAAGATAGTAGAAGATTAACAAGAGAGTGAGGAAGAGGTCAAAGCTATTGAAAGAACCTGACACTGGTAGTCCGGTGCTAGAACTTGTAGTTTATTTCAAGGCTCCAGTTATTAAACAACAGGAAAATCGTATACGTTACTACGGTGAAAATTATAACTTTAAAAATTCAGAGCTGGTAAAAGTTGCTTTAAAGTATTTGATAGTGATGGCAACTTCTGTTCCATCGGAAAGAAATGTTTCTCTGACTGGTGGGATAGCCTGCGAAAAGAGAAATGCGCTTCTGGGGAACAAAGTAAACAAATTTCGTTTTCTCCAAACTGTCAACACCAATATTCGTGGTTAATTATCGATTTCCCCCAACAAGTCGTCCCTCTATAACTTACAATTTATGTTTAGTTATTAACGAACTGTACAACACATATTTCTTGCTCTTAATAATAATTGTTAGAATTAATTTTGTATTTTTAAAACAATTAGCACAACTTTTTCTTATCATTCAACTGACGGTAAGTGCTACGATACATTTTTTCCTATGTTCCTTTTTAATATAAATTTACTTTTAGTTTCATTCAGTTTGAAAATATTTTCTTATTACTATAACTAGTTTGTATTAATCGGTGCTTGTCTTATTATCAATTTTGTCCTACTATAAGATCAAGATGTTGCGAAATTATTCTTAGTAAATTATATTCATGATTTGAGGTTCAGTATTTTCAATATATTCGTCGGGACGTAATCTTTAGTATTGCTTAAATTAGTGTAGTATATTCAAAAATGTATGTTATACATTGATAAAAAGATTGATGTTTTAAGACATCGATGTTTTTTGGTCGATGTATCAATATCATCGATGTTTTAATTTCTAACATCGATGTTTTGAAACATCGATGTTTTGCCATCGATGTCGCACCTCTAGTAATGTCCGCTACTTGCGGTGATTAGATGCTTCCATGGTGCTTGGGGGCAGAGTTGCCAAACGTCCCGGATTTTAAGGGACTGCCCCTTATTTGAAAAAACTGTCCCGCGCCTAGGGAAACTTTGATACGGGACTTTTAAAGTACCGTATTTTAGCTAGGAGCAATGCTTTATGAAACGAAACAGTAAATGAGACATTTAAAAAAAAAAAATGGAAGTAAAACACAAAATATTAAATTAAGCGGGAAAAGAAAATAATGGGTGGCACTGCCACCCATGAATTTCGTTTGTTGCCACCGTTGTAGCAAATGTAATAATTGCTTAAAGCATTTTTGTTGTGATCACGGAGGCATCTCCCTGGTTGTGATTTTAGAGTTCTGTTCCGTTAGTTTAAACAGAATTCATTGTAGCAAAGAATACAAGTTGCAAAAAAAATTTTCAAAGCTTGAAGACCCATGAAAATTTGAAAGGAATTGTTACAGCAGTAAGATCAAGTATCATATATGATTTTTTGAAGAAGAAAAATAGGGGGTTTCATCAATATGTTAGAATAACTATTGCATTAAAACAGGTCAGTTTTTATTTATTATGATTTTAAATTTTAGCTCGCTCCAACTGTAAGGTTTAATTATATTTCTGCTCAATTTTAAAGTCAAAATGCTTATTATTTTTAACATTTCGATTTTCCTGTTGGCTGGTGAGGCTGTACATTTAAAAAAAATATATTAGTCATCCGTACAAACGACTACATATCGTCTATGTAATTTGTATTCATATGCTGACTTATTATATTTCCCCTTTTCTTCGTGAATGTGTGAGAGAAAAAATTAACATTGAACTCAAGGTGATGAAACTTTGAGACTTTATCCCCTTTTTATGGGATTCATCCTCCCCTGGAACGTTATTTCGAATTTTTTCAGGGGTCATGCTATAACGTTCAATACTTTTCTCAATATTTTGACTTTATTTATGCTTAGTTTTATCTTTTATATTACTTTTTAAAACACTAGAAGATTCGGCCCCCAGCTCCTTCCCGCTCACGAACCCCCGAAGATTGCTTCGCAATCTTATTTGGTTCGTAAAGATCTAAAACGCCTGTTAAGAAGAATAAGATTAATATACAAGTTACGATAAAAATAAAAAAAGCGTTTCCCATCCCATAAAAATAATTTCACCAAAAAAGGCACTAAATTAAGAAAAATATGAAAAACCATCACCAACCCGAAGACAGAAAAAAACTTGATGAAAATACAAAAACATTTTTTTTTTAAAGAAACACTTCAAACAGCACCCCTCGCCAAGAATCCAAACTAACCTATATCAAATTTCGCAGCTTATTTGCCTCCTGAACATAGCAAAACGATAGTTTTGTAGTGTTTTAAAAGTCGTTTTCAAATTCGTGGTCTCTAGAAATATGTTTTGCTCTTTAGTTCTGGGCTTGAATTGAGTTGAGCCTAGGACTTTTCGCTAAAACAGAAACTCTTATATCTGCTATTCTAATTAATTGAGAAGATTGGAACAAGTTTTACTTGATGCAGAAAAAAAAAAAAAAAAAAAAAAAACTCTTTTGAACGGCATGGAATGTTAAGAGGTGTGTGAAACCTTTCCTCCTTTTAATAGATAATTTACGTGAAATTTTAGCTTAAAAAATTAATTACAGATAAACTAACTCGAAATTAAAAAAATAAAAACCCAGGTGCAAACCCCGGCGCTTGAAGTACTTTTGTACGAAATTTTAAGACTGAAGGTGCTATGGGGTCTCCTGGACGCAGGCCCGGCACAGACATCCTTTCACAATTTCTTAAACGTTATATTTTTTAATTTCTAGAGATAAACACCTCCCTTGAAATTCTTCTAGGGAAAGAAAATCCTCCCTTGAAATTCTTACCCATCCCCCCCCCCCCGCCGGTTGAGAGCTCCTGCCCTATGAATTGCCGGAAAAACTACAGTTTTAACAGCGATCCGAAAACACTAGAGCCTTATTGGAGTAAACAAGGAAAAAAATATATTGTTTGACCTCCTCGACCTTTCATTAATAAGCAAAAAAATATTTTTTTCAACAGTTTCTAATAACTTCCCGAGCTAATTAAAAGTCGATACAGAACAATTTCGGAAAATTAAAAGCAACTAATGCTGATTAGCTTTCAAAAACACGTTCAAAGGCTGTATTAGGGATCTACTCAACCATTTAAAAGAAACATTAAGTAGAGCGCTTTGCTGAAAATTCTCGTCATGCTACACAAAAATAAGCCACTGATCTTTTTTGAATCATGTACGGCAACAGAAAAATGAATTCATTTTCCAGAGCGAAGAGTATTTTTCATTTTGAATGACGCTAAGTATTTTCTTCGTGGCATTGTTAAATGGCTCTTTAGCTCTTTTTGCAAGATCTTTGATATAGTTTGCTGGTTCTTGGAATCTGTTTAGTCTCGGTCGTCGAAATAACAAAGGCGTTTAGTAGTATCGCTTGGGAAAGAAGTGTTTGAATTTCAGCGGATAAAAATGAGTTTCTCAGAGACATCCATCGAAAGTACCTTGTATGTAAAATTATACATTACAATATTCATAGAAAATGTTTCTATCGATTTTTCTGATAACATCTCCGTCAGGGGTGCCCATCCCCTTCAAGCTCAATGGCGTAAATTCCCCCCATAATTTTTCTAAACCCTCTTTTCCTTATTTATTTATTTTTTATTTTTTAGCTCTTTCTTATTTTTTTCTAAATTATTTTCTATTTAATTCATTATTTTTTAATGTTACTTATTTATTTTAAATAATAATAATAATTATTATTTTATTAGAAAAGTTCTTCGCTACGTCAATAGCATACACACACACGCGCACACAAACTAAATAAATAAATGAAATAAAATATAAACAGAATAAAATAAAATATATAATTTTAATTAAAAACAAATCAATAGATAAATTTAAATAAATAAATAAATAAATAAATAAACTTAACCCCCCCTCCCTCTGGTCACCCCTGATCTCCGTAGATCAGGGCTGCGGAGTCAGAGTCGGACTGGGTTTGGAGATAAAGGAGACGGGAGACAGGAGTCGAAAGTTTTAAAATTCCAAAAGTTGTTGATAGATATTTTTCCACCGAGTCCACAACCGTACCAGTGCTTGCTGAGTCGGAGTCGAATTGATTTTGGGTTAAAAGAGTCTGAGTCAGAGTCAATGGTTCCAAATTTCTTGAAGTCGCAGTCGGAACCAGGGTCAGTCATTTTCTCTCCAACTCCGCAGCCCTGGGATGACTATTGTAATATAGACGAGGCCAGGTCCAGTTGATACAATTTAAGGGCGTATGTGCCCAGAACTGAGAATTTTATGAAGAAGCAACCTACTTTCCCTCAAAGTCTGCAACTCTGGCCAGTGCTTGTGGAGTCGGAATCAGACAGATTTTAGGGCAAAGGAGACAGAGTCAATGGCTCTAAAGTTTCCGGAGTCGGAACTGTTTTAGACGTATGGATAAAAGTAAAGAAAAAGATAAACATTTATTTTACGTTAATAATTTTCTCGAAAACTCTAGTACAATTTTATTTAAAAAGGAAGAGAATCCACCTACCCCCCCCCCCCCAGAGCGAATTATATAAGCCAACTTTTCAACAATCTACAGTTTGATACCATGTTCTATTCATCAATAGAAACTGCATTGGAAGCTAAAACTTCCGGTTGTTGAAAACATTAGTTTGAAATACAAATTGAAAAATTGTTTGTTTGCCACTTAGTCTGTACACCAATTCCAATTTGCAAACAGCCGTATATATTGTAACAGTTTCATCAGCTTAATGAACCACACTTTCTAATCCAGTCATCAATCACTAAAGAAACGCTCAGATTCTTAATTACCTCTGAGTGGGTCCTTAAAATATCAAACCATTAAGATCAGGGATAACTACACATCAAAGTCTCGTTTTAATTTAGTTGCAGCCTCAAACTCACAAATTGCCCGCTCTTTGGCAGAAAATGATCGTTTAGCAAATAACTTTTACATCAAAAGCTTGCCTGGTTATTTCTTTGCTTGCTTTTCTGGTTCTGGCGGTATTTGTTAGGGCAGCGTTGTCAAGGCGACGCTTTTCATGGCACGTTATATCGTGTTTGCAGTAGACAACTACTATGTCTGAGGAGTAAAGATGTGGGTCACGCTATTATATATGAGGTCATATTTGCTATAGCTACATTGCAAAAAATGTTTTCATTGCAAGGTCAATGTGATGTGGGATTATAATATTATCAAAGAAAACCGTATCGTTGTGTAATATTAATGGAGTAATTTACAATAAATAAATGCAATAACTAGCTGCGTCGCCCAGCTTTGCACGGTCGACCTCGAAGATAAAAATTATGCCAAATGACGCGTGTTAAACACTCAGGCTTGAACAAAGAAAGATCACTAATTGCGGAAAAATAACCAAAAAGTAAACATTTTAAATCTCTTGACTGCAGGAAAAGCTTTTAAAACAAAAGCAAGAATTTTATTTGTTCATATTCCAGAAACAAAAATGGCAGCAGATCTTAAGTCTCAGTGATTTTCTTCATGCTATAAATTTTAATAAAAGCATTGTTGCGGAAAGTTGAGACAAAGCACTGAATAATGATTGGAATGGAGGAAAATCTTCGAAAAATGGGGATTTTATGTCGAAATCTTAATATCATAATTAATAGTTTTTAATTGATATCTCCGCTAACTATAATCGGAGGATTATGTTACATAGCCAAACATAAAGACGGAAAAATTCAAATATATCGATAGCTGATTCGATGGTCAGTTCAATGGCGTTCGGGATGAGACTCGGACATAGATGAATAAAATATACACGCCTGTTTGTGAAATTGCAACACCATGAAGGAAGCATCATAGTTGAATGAAATTTAATACACAGTTGAGTGGTAATGGTACAAATAAATGATTACATTTTCAAACCAAACAAACAATAAAAAGAGATAGAAATTAGGATTTTATGCGACCACTACGCGCCGCAATAAGAGCTGCTACGCGACTCGGCATGGAGTGAAACAAAGTTTGAATATCGGCCTGCGGAAGAGTACTCCATATTGTTTGTATGCGCAACCAAAGTTTGTCTGTCGAAGCAACAGGATGAGGATCACGAGCGAGACGCCGCCCAACGAAATCCCACACATGTGCAATCGGTGACATATCCGGGGAATATGCAGGCCAAGGACGAAGCTGTACCTGCTGCGAATCAAGGTAGGATTTGATAGCCCTGGCGACATGTGGACGGGCATTATCCTGCTGGAATACAGCCCCTGGCAATCCTTGCAGGAAAGAAATAGCTTGGGGCTGTAAAACTTCGTTTATTTATCGGGTACTGTTCAAATTGTCCACAAGTCGTAGCAATTGTGATCGTCCATGATATGCTATGGCACCCCAGACCATAATTCCGGGTGTTCGTCCATTGTGGCGTTCGATTATGCACTCCGGAATGTGCCGTTCACCGGCATAGCGCTTGACACGAATTCGGCCATCATGGTGCTACAAATTGAAGTGGGATTCGTCAGAAAAGACGACCTGCTGCCAATCAGCACGCTAGCTCCTATGCACATTTGCTCATTGTAGCCGCAGGCGGCGATGGCTTTGCATGAGAGGAATCCTGTATAAAGGAATTCTTGCGCGCAACCCACGCTGCAGCAGACGTCTCCGAATTGATGAAGCATACAATGAAACACCTGTAGCTGTGACCACTGTGCTGCCAATTGTCTAGAAGAAGCTGTGCGGTCCGTCAGCGCCATACGCACCAGGTGTCTGTCATCATCGCGAGCTGACGTCACATTTCGGGGTCCACTCCCGGATTTCCGAGAAGTCAGACCCTTGACCGTTCACTGCTTCTAAACACGCATGTTTGTGTGGCTGTTACGCTGCATACTACAAGGAGTATCCTCCTTGGCATACTAGCGGCTAATGCACGATAAGACAATCCAGCTTCACGAATGCCGACCATTCTGCCCCGTTCAAACTCTGAGATTTGCTCAAATTTCGCTTTCTTTCGTCGAAGAGGCATAGAAAAGATTCAGTTAACGTTTACTCTAGCATATAACCACCGATAATCATATACACTTCGCTACAGCTATCTATTTATATTCGGTTCGATCTGCCGTTCAGAGGGCGCTGCTCAGCATACGCATGCGCTATCCGTCTGCAATTCTAATCATTTGCATATCATGCCCTACTTTACATTTCCCGCAATTTTCAGCTCACTCGCGTAAGTCCTTCGTGGTGTTGCAATTTTCACAAACAAGAGTGTACATAGGTACATACGTTCTGTTTTTAATTATATAAGATTGAATAATATTTAGAGGTGGCGCAAGTCAATCGAAATCCATTAAAAATCAGCAATTTGGACAAATGGAGAATAGCGTATAATGCTGAAATAACTTTCATTAAAAGGGGAATGATTTCAATTTTTTTTTCCTTATTCTGCACGGTAAACAGTTTCCAATCAGTCAATAAAATAATAACTAACAGTGAGGTGAAATAATTTCCTTTGAAATCTTCCCTTGAAATAATTTTAGCGCAGAAAAGGCAGCTACATACTAGGGCTGCTTGTTTTGTTTTCTTTTCTGTAATTTGTGGTGTATGAGCCTATTCGGCAATCGTTTTCATTAAATGGCATGACATTTATTTCATGGTCTTGAGACTGTGTTTAAAGATGACATCTCCCTCAGCTTCCTCCTGTGTAGAGACGAGAATCAAAACGTCACTTTATTTCCTAGGAACATCACCAGAAAGTAGAATGAAAGGGAAGCACTCATCAAATCGGCAAGTTATAAGTACGTTTTTCCATCATCATAAAACACTAAGAAAGACTATTTCCGAGAATTGACGAGATGTAATAAGAGAAGTTGAGTCAATGTGGTCAGAGGCTCGAATTCCTACAGGGTGGCGACAGGAACTGTGAAAAAAATTTCACTGGCTTATCCCTGATTAAGTTCACCTAATTTCCCTGATTTACGATACCAATAATAATAGTTCGTTTCTTTTCTCCACTTTAAAACCATTGCATATTAAATAAGATGCAGTGTTTAAAGCGTTGTAAGCTGTTAATTAAAAATATATTTGAAAAGATGCTCCTTTTTTTAGTAAAAATAGTATATTAAATTATATACCGGTAAATATTATAGGAACTCTAAAAGAAATACCTTACTTCCAGTAACCAGTTAAAAAATAATTCTAAGAAAATATTAAATGTATTAATATTTTATTGTATTAATATTAATATTTAAAAATATGTATGATTTGTAATACAAATACATAACTCAAAACCTGTTTTTGTGCGCTTAATGAAAATTTAAAATATAAACCGCATATATAAAAAATTTCACCATCGTTCACCAGTAGCTGTAAAAATAATTTTCGCAACTAAAACTACTGCTAAATCGCACAAAAAAGTATCGCACAAAAATAGGTTTGAGTGTAAATAAATAAATTAAAACACATTTTTTTCTTCAAACATATGGCAGCACGAACATAAAAGAGGGATTTTTGGCCCCAATTGTTGCCAATTGTTTTGAAATGAAAGATGAAGAGGTGATTAGAATGAAAAATCATACATTTTATTCATTAGAGCTAGTATATTTCATTCTTGCTGACTGAAAATTTTAGACTGTAATTTGGCGAGATTCCGACTCACGAAAAGTTCACATAACCGTTAGTGTGACACTATTATTGTTTTTCTTTGGAAAGCTTTCGGTAATTGAGATTTTTAGCAAGTTGGCGCTAAATTTTTTGAAGGCCAAAGACCAGGCGCTGACATTCCAAGAATAAAGCGATTCTGCCCGAAATTTGGCGCCCACTCCAAAATTCTGACTATCAAAATCCATCCCTTTATCCTGCATTAAGCACGAATAATGGACCAGTAGAACGAAGTTACGATAATGTGGTTAACAATTTACGAAAAATCTAACATAAAAAATTCCATTATTTATGGCCAATTCCGCCAAATGACCAAGTTGCCGTAACTCAGCCATTAGAGGTAATGTTCGGAACAAGAAAGTTCAAACGGCGCTGCAGTCAGTTTTGTAAAAATGATCTTACAGTGGTGGACATAATTATAAACTCAAAAAAAAAAAATTTTTTTGGTTTAATTATAGCTTAACTCAATTTAACTTGTTTTCACTAAAGTAAAGATGAATGGTTAAAAGAATAGTTCTAAAACTAGTACAACTCATCAGTTAAATTAAAAAGTTAATGAAGTTAGAGAATATGAAAATTTAATATCATTACGTAATTTTATCATTACGTGAAACCTGGACAAAAGTAAAAACTCAAAAGTAAAAAATCTAGGATTACAATAAAATTTTCTTCGAAAACGTTGATTTATAGCTATCGAATGAATAAATGTTGCCATCAGTGATTGCTAAATATTTTGTTTTTTAAAATTAATGAGAAACATTTAAATGCACTGCTGGACAAAGTTATAAACTCAAGACCTTTTTCATTTTTTCAATCATAATTTAACCCAGGTTAATTTTATTTTTTATTGAATAAAACAAAGAATGCAATTTAAATGCTCAACTTTAATATATAAATAAACTTTAAGGGCTCTTGTGTATTATATTCTAAGTTTTGGATTTTCTCATCATTAACTTTTTTCTGAAGAATAAAATAAAAACATTCTTGTCATTAGTTACTGCTTATTTTCTTTTATCAATATGTCAAATGAAAAAAATGCCACTGAAAAAAAAAATAATAAAAAAACATTTATTTTCATTTCAGACGAAATTTTCTCCTCAGTTTAATTTTTCTTTATTATTCAAGTAAAACTTTTTATCGGCTGGTTTTCATGTTCAGAATGATTTGAACTTTTTTTAGTGCAAGTTTTCATTCTGTCGAGTTGTTAAGTTCTTCGTGCTTCGGCATTGATTGAATTTTGAAATGCCTCAAGGTTTAAAACTTACAGAGCAACAAGTAGGAAAAATTGTGGCCTACAGAGATGCTGGTAAAACCCATCCCCAAATTGCCTATTTAGTTAAATGCTCCCAAGGGGCAGTAAAAAATGTACTGAAGGATTCCCCCAAGTTATGGAAAAAGAAAAAAGACGGGGAGGTATTCGAAACTAACTGAGAGAGATCGAAGATATATTTTACGCACAGCATCAAACACTGGAGCTTCTTCCAGCAAAATTGTGAAGACTTTAAAACTCAAGGTGAGCTCTAGGACAGTTAGAAAAGTTCTACAACAAGCTCAGAATATGAAGTGGAGAAAAATGAAAACACAGCCAAAACTAGAGGTTCAGCATATTGATGAAAGACTTCAGTTTGCACAGAGGAAAAAAATCTTGAAAAAAATGTGTAATAGAGTTGTTTGGTCCGATGAAAAAAAATTCAACTTAGATGGTGCAGATGGCTTAAGATACTATTGGCATGACATTAGAAAAAAAAGAACAACACATATTTAGCCGAAACTTTGGTGGAGGTTCTGTAATGGTTTGGGCTGGTTTCTCTCAGCATGGTAAAGCAGAATTGGCGTTTCTTAATGGAAGACAGAACGCTGAAGATTACCAATTAATCCTGGAAGATCATCTCTTACCTTTTGCTCATCTGATTCCTGGAGGTAACTGGTTATTTTAGCAAGATAACGCGAGTGTACACACAGCGAAAAGTACAAAAGAATGGTTCAAGCGCTATGGTATCAAAGTTATCAAATGGCCAGCTCGTAGTCCGGACCTTAATCCGATTGAAAATATTTGGGGGACCATGGTTCGCAAAGTTTATTATGATGGGCACCAGTATCAAACCACAGAGGAATTAAAAAGGGCAATACTTTCAGTATGGAACCATATGCCACAGCAGCTGTTGGAAACTCTTGTGAAATCTATGCCCAGCCGCATATTCGAAGTAATTCAGAAAAATAGTGGCCCAACTCGTTTTTAAAGTTAGTAGTTTACACTAATGGCTAGATTTTTAAAAGTTAGTAGTTTACACTAATGGCTAGATTTAATGCAGTGTTAATTTTTAAAGCATTTCAAATATTGATTTTTTTTCGATTTATCCATGTTAATAGCAAAATTACATTTTCAGAAATCTATGCTTTTGTTTTTCTACAGTAATTGCAAATGTAACTTAATTAAACTTAAAAAATTTAAATTTTGTCTGCTTATAATTGTGTTTATGCAGTATCGTAAGTTTGTCATTTTGTAATTCCGCATTGGTTCATTTTTGGATATTAAATGATTAAGTATTTGAATAAAATTCTACCAAACTTCAGGGTTTCTTACTTTTGAGTTGATACTTTTGTCCAGGTTTCATGTGTTATTTAGGTATTAAAGTTGGGAATTTTTTTAATTAAATTATTTATTTTATATTTTTTATGAATTATACTAAACTTAGGACTATTTAGTCAGTTATTTGTCTTTACTGTAACAAAATTTTTTTTAACTGAGTTCAATTATGATTGAAAAAATGAAAAAAAAAAAAAAAAAAAAGAGTTTATAATGTTGTCCAGCGGTGCATTTATATGTTTCTCATTAATTTCCAAAAACAAAACTTTTAGCAATCACTGATGGCAACATTTATTTATTCTATGGCGTTTAATTAACATTTTCGAACGAAACTTCCTCGTAATCCTGGATTTTTTACCTTTGAGTTTATACTTTTGTCCAGGTTTCATGTAATGATAAAATATTAAATTAGCAAATTTTCTAATTTCATGAACTTTTTAACTTAATTGATAAGATGTACTAATTTTAGAACTATTTCTTCAACTATTCATCTTAACTTCAATGAAAATAATTTAAACTGAGTCATACTATAATTGAATCAAAAGAAAAAAAAATGAGTCTATAATTTTGTCCACCACTGTATTAATAAATGCCAACGTTAAGAGACGTAGTCTGACCAATATCACTCTAGAGACAGTGTGTCTCTTGTGTGGTATTGATCTCATCCTCATTGAGTTTCTTGATATTTTCCATGTTTTTTTTTTTTTTTTTCATTCAGTGTAATTACAAGGCAGGAGTTATCACAATGTGAAACATGCCAAATGAATGTCGAAAACAATTTCATGGCTAAAATAATTGTTGCCATCTTTGCTCCTCATATTTTAATTTTACATTTTAATGGAGCTTTTCTTGTTAGTTAACGACTAGTTTTTTTTTTTTTTTAATTTGGCGAATTATTTTATATTTTAACGGCTTATATTAATTGTTTGCAGGATTTCTTTTTCTTTTTGAAGCAACTTTTAGTCTTATTTCATAGCTTGCCGTACTTTAGAAAAAAAAGAAAAATCAAAACTTTAACTCTTTAATTTGACTAATTTGGCAAAAAAGTTTGAAAATTCGCCAAGTGCTCCACGTTATGATATTTCCTCGCAGACGTCCACAGAACTCCCCCAGAAAAGCACATACGTATCACACAAGGCTTTTCATCGGAGTGGGGGGGGGGAGAGGGGGGATCGAGGAAATGAACTGACGCTATTTAATCATTAGGCACAAAACAAAGAAACAACACACAATCAGAGGTAAGCCTCCGACTCACACATTCAAAAAAGTTGTTTAATAAACTTGTCTAATGGCAACATATAATGCATATGTACAATATTTTGGCTTATACAAATTCTGATGATTTATGATGCGTCTATAGCAATGTTTTCTCCAGTGAAAAAAAACATGACATGTTAATGATTTTCTGCAATTAATTAAGTAAAGCTAGTCATTTGCGAATCCCATGATTCTGAAAATACACAGAAATTTAATTGAAAATTGAGTATAAGTTA
Source organism: Uloborus diversus (assembly GCF_026930045.1). NCBI lineage: Eukaryota > Metazoa > Arthropoda > Arachnida > Araneae > Uloboridae > Uloborus > Uloborus diversus. The sequence continues at coordinate 57,445,043 of NC_072737.1, forward strand.
GTGTCAGTGAATCCAGTGCAGATGTTTTAAACTTAATGGATACCCAAGCGTCCAATAATTCCCCAATATTACCGACTGCCGGACAACAAAATTTAAGTAACAAAGCTGTAAGAATGGAAAATAATGATTCAGTATCAGCTGGTGATGGTGCATTTATCATTCCTAAAAAAAATTTCAAGCCCTCGGAATTCGATTCTCTGCTGTATTCTAGAGATAGTGAATTGAATCTATTAAGTAAACAAGGTAATGACCTGCAAAATGTCAACTTTGACTTATCTCAAAACATTGGAGGTACAGTGAATTCAGTTGTAAAGCATAATGACAAATTTCTACAACTGACGATACATAGAGAAGCGGAAATAAATGTTTCTGAAATGGAGAAAGCTACGAAAAATCAACTTCTGTCCAATCAGAGTTCATCTGTAAATCAATGCGCAACGAACTCAACAACCTCCATGAATATCTTAAACGAAAAATTAACAGCCAAAAGTGAATTGAATCCGTTGAGCAAACGAGAAAGTGATGATGACCGGCAAAATATCAACTTTGAACTTTCTCAGAATATTAAAGATACTGTTTATTCTTTTCTAGAAGAACCGTTGATACAGAGTACATTTACAAATCAATGCGCAACGAATTCCCTAACATCCTTGAATATCGTCAACGAAGCATTGACAGCTCAAAGCGAGTTGAATCTACTGAGTGAACATGAAGCTGATGATGATGACATGCAAAACATCAACTTTGAATCTTCTCAAAATATTGGAGAAACTGCTAACTCACTTTCAAAAGGACTCCTATCTATTCACAGTGCTTTTACAAATCAATCTGCAACGAACTCAACAACACCATTGAATATCTTAAACGAACCATTGAGAGCTCAAAAAGAGTTGAATTTATGGAGTAAAATACAAGATGATAATGACAAGCGAAATATCAATTTTGAACATTCTCCATATATTGGTCATAACTCTCATTCAAAAACACTTCCATCCATTCAAAATACATTTTCAAATCAAGTCTCAACTAACTCATCAACGTCCTTGAATATCTTAAACGAACAATTTACAGCTCAAAGAGAACTGAATTCATTGAGTAAACGCAAAGCTGATGACTACCAGGAAAATGTCAATATTGAATCTTTTCAAAGTATCGGAGATTCTGCATATTCAGTTTCAGAAGGCAACACACTACTTTCACAAGATGCGATGCTTCAGGAAGGGAAAATGAATATTCCTGGAAGTATTGAACATCAAGTTACGATCAAAGAGAGGGCATCTACAAATCAATTTGAAACGAATTCACCAGCACCCATGAATGTCCTAAACGAAGAGTTAACAGCGCGACGCAAAGTGAATTCATTGAGTAAACGAGATGGTAGCCTGCAAAATATAAACATTGAATTACCTAAAAATACTGCGGAGGCTGTAAATTCTTATTTAAGAGATAACGAAGTATTTCTACAGCATGCGATATTCGGAGAACAGAAAACATTTGCTCCAGAAACTTGGAAAAATATTGAAAATCAACTTTTGTTCCATCAGGGTACATCCACAAACGAATATGCAACAGATTCACCAACAGCCCCGGATATTTTAACTGACGCATTTGCTGCTCAACGAAACGATCCACAAAATATCAATGGTGAGTCATTACAAAACATTAGACATACTACGAATTCTCTTTCAAAAGGCAACAAAATAGTCTCCCAGCATGCAATATTTGAAGAAGGTGCAAATGTTTCTAAAACTTCGAACACTATTAAACATCAGCTTGTGATCAACCAGGGCATATTTACAGATCCACCTGAATCGAATTCACCAGAACCTTTGAATATTATAAACAAACGATTTACAGTTGAAAATATAAGCAATGTTAATGATCTTGAAGAGCAAAGACTAGAATTGAGTAAGGACAAACCTATCTTAATGGAGTATTACGATTTAACGGCAAACTCAGAAACGACTAATCTATCTTCAGAAACGATAAGAGATCAAAATAAACGAAGTTACTTGGATTCCAGTCCCATTTTGGATTGTACTCCAAAAGAGACAAAGTATATTGATGTGGTTGAAGATTCAGGAACACGTGCCATTAGCTTAAACTCGGAAAATAATTGTAATAGCGTAACAGAAATCGAGTCACTACCGGATTCAACTCCGAACAGTGTTGTACTCAGCAACAGAGAAAGCTCAAAAGTTCAATTTGAATCGGAAGTACCATATATACACAATAATGGAAGTGAACAATTGTTGGATCAGTGCTTAAAGAATGAGTTACAAAAACCAAAAAGTGATAAGCTTGGTGCTTGTTCAAATTCATTTGGCACCGGATCAAGTAACAGCTCAAAAACAATACCAAAACGTACAAGTGATACCTGCTGTAAAAAATTAGCAACCCCATTGCGTATTGATACAATCGAAGATAAAAATGGCTCGGATGAAGTTCTAGAACAAAATACAGAAGTAAATAACTTGCAAGCTAATTCAGAAATATTTACAACAATTGAGAACAATACCATTGGAATGCTTCAGACAGTTGAAAATCAGTCAGATACACAGACTGTTTCCAAAATTTATCAAGAAGTTAACTTGAAACAACGCGGCTTGATTTTTGACGAATTTTCACCGTTAATAAATAATCCTAGAAGACTTTATATTACCTATGCTTACAGAAAAATGTGCCGATCGTTTGAGGCTGCCATTGTTGTTCCGTCTGTTGTTGTAGCTGATTTCTTGTTTAATGCTTTCGAGTTAATTTTCTTCGTGATGAGCTGTTTTCTTTACGTTCTTTTTTGCAATATTAATTTTTCCATTAACCGCTTTATACTTCATCTCAGTTCAATTGTAGAAAATTCGAGAGAGATTGACTTTGAGAACACATTAGCTTGCGAAACAAATCTCCAGCCTTCTTTGGAACAGGCGCATATCCTTGATGACGTTGAAATTATTACAAAAGTGAAAGAAATGAACCTCAAACCTGTTAAAGAACAGTCTTTGATCAACTTCTCTTCTGATAGCTCTATTTCACAAAATGACAGCAATGTTGAGGAAGAAATAAATTCAATAAACGAAAATTTCGAAACGGAGTATTCACCAATACAACTGTTGCAACAATCTTGCAGTTTCGTTGAGAGAGGACCTGGTAGCTTGTTAACTATTGACTGCGACCAAAATCAGCAAGTTGAAGATCCTTGTATTGTGGATTTTGTGAATTCACATAAACGTCAATCAACAAAAGACTATACTTTTATTGATGATTTGACTAATAGCTTTCAAATGGAACCGACCGTTGATAGAACAACTAGTTTGTTTTTGGAATCCAGTAAGAAAAATGATTTGCTTAGAAAAGATATTAATAGATCTGAAGAATCATCGATCGCGTTAAAAGACGATACTGATACTGAATGGGAAAGCAAAGTGGTAGAAGACAAAGAGGTAAACCTTAGAAATGCAATTAAGTATTCTGAAAATTTTGCAGAAGAAACAGTAAGCAGTAAGGACACAGCAAAAGATATTTCAATTGGATTTGAGGAACTTCACAAAAAAAGTAAAAGCTGCGAAAGTTTTGGAGCAGAAGGAAAAGATAAACTGAAAAGTTACAGATCCAACCATGATCTGCGTTTTAACGGGTTTAAAGGAGCAAATCCAAAACACAGCACTCCTATAACTCAGACAATACAATCGCCCACTATTGATGCATCATCTGACAAAAAAGAGGTTGAATTTCTAAGTGATAAATCCGTCCGTAAGAAACACAAGGTCCGTCACAGCACTCCCAAGCAGAATAAAAAAGACAACAAAGCAAAAATTGATGATGATTTAGAAAGCAACTCAAATTATGACAACAGCTGTTGTTTTGCATCTACTTTTCTACCATTCTTTGAAGAAAACAAATCTCGCTTCAGGATGTATACCAAGAGTTATGAGGATCAGTCACCACAAACGAAGGCCTCTGTTTCGAAAGATCCAGAGCATGAGACAACTTTAAAACTACAGATGAGAAACTGGTATAAAAGAGAAAGAGGTGGAGTTGTGGAAAAAAGTTTGTCTAGTACAGACGTTGTCGACATGGCTCAGTCAGAACCGATTCGTGTGGTTAAACGCAAGAAAAGCTTAAAACGCCGCGTCTCTAGCGCGTTGGATTACTGCAAGAAACTTCCGATTACTTTGACCAAAACTCAATTTTTGGGTCGCAAGAGCGAGAAATAGAGGTTCTTCAAAGATGTCTTGTAGCAGAAATTAGTAATTTGCGTCTTGTGTGATGACTTCAAAATTCATTAACATGTTTTGTCTCTCAACTCGCAGTATCTACAGATAAACTTAGTTTTTCCCGTAGCCATAAAAAATGCAGCAATAAAAAATGTTTCTTTGAGACTTTGAATTTTCTATGTTGCAAAATTCCAACAAAGCTTAAAAAATGCAAAATAATTCAGAAATTTGTAGTATGGTACATTCGTATTGGAAAACAGCCATTTTGTCCCGCACGTTACGCCTCATATATTTCATTAAAAATAACACTTTTAAAGAATTAATGAACATTTTTTTTTCTGCTGGACAAATAACAACCTTATATGTGATTTCTTAAGCAAAAAATCTCGTCATTACCCTTTAAAATTATTACTTTTTAGTGAAATATATGAACCGTCACGTGCGGAAAAAGGGTTGACTTTTTCGTGGAATGGCCCATTACCTCTTCCGATTGTTTTTGTAAAAAACAAAAAAACGTTTGGAAGCCATAAAATTGTGGAAAAATCATCTGCGTATTCGAAAAGTTTTCAAAATTTATAGTGCAGATTTGGCGATTTTTGCAATTTCCACAAATGTTAATTAACTGAACTTTTAATCTCATTTCATGGCTTGTTTAATTTAGTTGGGGTATTATTTAACATTTTACTAAAATTTTTAATCTTGCTTAATGACTTTAAAAAATCGTGTCTAAAAAACCTCAGTATTGAAAGTGTTTAAAAATGACTAGTAAAAGTTTAGGGACTTCTAAAATTTTTCAGAAAACAAGAAAGCGTTTTTAAATCACTAAGATCAAAGTTGGTAACATTTGGACGAACATGTTCGGAGTACCTTTTTCAGGATTGGCGAGATTTGACGGGATTAAACGTTAGAACCTAATCTTCTATTTTTTTTTTTTTTTTTTTTACATGATCTGGGGGAAACTGAACTCTTATAAGACTATTGTTAAATTCAATTCATTTAGTAAACAATTTTTTACTTTCCTTGATACTGACTGCGAAAAGTTGGCTCTTGGCTCCCTCGTTTCAGAAGTGTCCATTTTCGTGGAGGGCTGATACGGAGAGGAAAGTTGAAGAGAGATTACTTTTGATGGGAAATTACTTTTTGAAATTAGTTAAAAAGCACTTTTTTTTAGCTTACCGGCAGTGCTTTAAAATGCTATAACTCAAGCTCCATAGGAGCGAGATAGCCCATTTTAAAGAAAATTATATGCAATTTTATTTAATATCTAAATTGAATGATATTCGAAAGAAAATAAATACTTTTTTTTCTAATTTTTAAAATTATATCTAAGTTTAAGATTTCAAAGATTAAGATCTCTAAAAGTTTCATGAAAATCTGAGATGGTCAGGTTAAGTGCTTTGTTGATTTCACATGGAATTACTAAACGGACGTCACGGCAAAAGTGGTCAAAATCGATCTAGGATCCATAGGAATGGTCAATTCAAAGTACTTCGCACAATAAAGTAAAAATGGCAAGCTTGTACCCTTATTTATTTCATATAAACTCCTAATTAATTTAACAGGAAATATACAAAGCACAAATAAACATGAATAATAAACATTTGTTTAGCACAAAAAAACAGATTACTGAATACGCGTGTTTCGGGGTTTTCAGGAATCCCCTTTTCAATTCAAAGTTGTGAGTTTTTAGATGAAAAGACATTCGGTAAAAGCAACGAAAATAAACAGCAGGCAGCTTAAATAGCAAAATAGTAATTGACAAAAACCAACAAGACAAAATGGAACTCAGAGCCAAAATTTATTGCATGACTCTATGACTCCATTTTGGCTCTGAGTTCCATTTTTGTCTTGTTCTTTTTTGTTCCTTACTATTTGGCTATTTCAGCTGTCTGTTGTTCATTTTCGTTGCTTTTACCGGAAGTCTTTACACCCAAAAGCTCACAACTTTGAATTGAAAAAGGGGTTCCTGGAAGCCTTGAAACACGTGCATTCAGTAATCGGTTAATTTGTGCTAAAACATGTTGGATATATCCTGTTATTTCTCAGCACAAAGGTGTTGGTAAATATTTCATGATTACTTTAACCAAATCTTTGGTCTGTTTGATTAATAATCTCTTTTGTGGGCTAATAGCAAACATACACTAAAAATGTCGTTTAAACAAAGGAAAATCTCTCCTTTTAAAACGGGTCATCAAAGTAATGAAATCATTTCCCAAAGTTCCCCGAAGACCTCCATTGTTTTAAATTTTAAAAGTAACAGGAGGAAAGTGAATGCCATTCTTCGTTACCTCTCATAATTACCACATCGGCAGAAAACTTCACAGAACAATTGCTTCAATATCACGAAGACATTACAAGTGGATATCGTGTTCATTGAAATTAAAATTTGACATTTATATTGTGAACGAAAGCAATAAAACCACCGAATTAAGAAAGTTAATACAAAGGAATAGTGTCAGAATCATTACTCAATGTTTCAATCAAGATTGTTTACCGTTTGGATTTTTTTTTTTTTTTTTTTTTGGGAGGGGATTATGAGGAACAAATACAATGACGCAGTTTTCTAAATGAAGTTATTTGCTTTGAGTTATTGATTTGAGTCTGAATTTTATTTCACTTAATGAAAGGGCGTCTTGTAAACTCAAAACATTTATGTATTTGTATGTTTTAAATATTTGTGAGGAAATAATATAAAAACTTTTGTAAAATAGTTATTATTTAAATGTTTTTATAGGTTTGAGTTAAAGACTATTACTTAACTTATTTTCTCTTTCATAATCTCCATCGATTCCGCCTTTTAGTTGTTTCCAACAAAAGTAATAGTAATTACTAAGTTAATTTTGTTAATCTTTATCTTTCTTTACTAATAATAAAGCTGAAAGTCTGGATGTCTGTCTGGGTATATCTCACGATGTCTGTGACACGTTTAGTGCCTAGATCTTTCGGCCGATTTTCAGGAAATTTGGCACAAAATTAATTAGTAGCATGGGGGTACTCACCTCGAAGTGATTTTTCGAAAATTCGATTTTGATCTTTTTCTATTCCAATTTTATGAACAATTTACCGAGCAAATTATCATAACATGGACGAGTAAACTACCAATACGTGGACGAGCTAATTATTATAACGCGGACGAGCAAATTAACATAGCAAATTGGCGAGAAATTCATCATCCATCATTTGTAAATGTACAGGCGAACCAAATGACCTTTGAATTTTCTACTACGGGCAAAGCCGTGCGGGTACAGCTAGTGAACTTAATAAACTAATTTAAAGGCTGTAATTTTGGGCATTTGGATATTTTAAAATAATGCAGGTTTTTGAAAGTTTCTTTGGTACAACTCAAGTCATTGGTATAAAGTTTTTTTTTTAAAAAGCTTTTTTTTTTTCCCCCGCTACAAACTTGTTCAAAATCGTTTTATAAATTCAATCATGCAAATTTGCAGTATTTAGAGCAGATTAGCGGTATGTACAGTAAAACCCCGATTTTACGGTCCCTGAATCTACTATATACTTTTTCCCCGTATTTTTTTTTATGAGTTGAAGGATATATCTGAGCTTTGGATTATAAAAGTTATAAATTGCTATCTTTCGCGCATGCGCAGTGAAAGATTTATTGCTTTAAAACTTCATATTTCATTAAATTTTCAGTCTTTTAACTTCAAATTTTATTATTATGCTTCTCTAATATGCTGTCAAATATTCTGAAAGTTTAGTAACGTTTGACGAAAAACTCTGCGTGATATGAGCCGAAAACCTTCAAAAAAATTTGCATTTTTGAAAGAAATGCTTATATCTCCGTGGGTATAAAAGATACTTTCACGAAAATATAAAAATACATTTTTGATAGATTTTAAACTTATTTCTGAATTTTATAGCTTATTCCCAGCTGTTTACATTGAAAAATTATCAAAAATCTTTTTTTTGCTTCCTCAATTTGTTGTTCGTCCCCTAAATGAATAGTATAGTTAATTTTTATTGGAAAATGGCGGCTGGAGTATACCTTTTATGTGAAAAAAATTGCAGAGCGATTGGTCTTTTATTTCTCTAGAAATCCTTAAAAATGTGAATTTTTGAAAGTGTCTCAATACTTTTGGTCATATAGTGTACATAATTCGTAAAACATATTCAAATAACTTAATAAGAAGATGATAATAATAAATCAGTAAGAAAATGAAATAATTAGTTAATGATAATTTTAATAGGTTGATAAGAAAATGGAAGATGTTCAATTTAAGATTCTTTTTAGATATCTACAAATATCACATTAAATACTTGAATAGTTACCGAGGGTACTAAAAATTTTTGAATTTTAGTACCGTATTTATTATTTATCTCTCAGAAAATTTCTAATTAGATCTACACAAATCCTGAACATATATCAGTTTGTACTTACTTTCGACATAATTGCAGCCTGCTTTACTTAACTATTACAGCACGTCTGGGACCGAAGCTCGCCAGTTCTGCAAGTAAATCTTTTACCTAATTAAATATCTAAAAGAGGGCATGCCTATGTGTTCTGGACGTTGTCCAATTACCTCATTACTATTACAGGCAGACATTCTCCAAAAAGCGAATTTATATGCATCGAACATTTACGAAATTATAGAATGATGGTATATTATTCATTATATACTAATGCCCAGAAATTCTATTTAGTATTATGTCTTGTGGAAATGAGTTGTATATAAATTGGAAAGTAAATAATTAGGTGAAGTAAGGAGATATCTTTACGGATTAAATGTTGGCTTTCTTAAAAATTTGTTTTGCTTACTTCGCACATTACCTGGATTATCTGGATTCCCTTTTATCCGATTGCCTTTGGTAAAAGTTAGTCTGGATAAACAAGGTACTGTACACTTGTTGTAACTATAAGAAAATTCCAATTCGGAGAAAAATTGAGATGATAAGAAATGCTATTCAAATTGGTGCCAGTAAAATAAAAAAAAAAAACCCCTAATGTTTAAAAGTTTTTCTGTGAATTTTTTTTTTTTTTTGATTTTATTGATCTTTTAAATTAGGAATTCTGAATACAGAGGTATCCCTCGTATAACACGGTTAATAAGTTCCGTGTAGTATCGAAACCGCGTTATTACGAGACTTTTTTATAAATGTTTTTTTTACTTCTTTTTATCCTAACTAATCATGTACATATTATAAATCATGTCAATGTGTACCGTGTTATATCGAAACCATGTTATACGAGACCTTGAAATAATATAAATCAAGGAATGTGTACCGTGTTATATCGAAACCAAGTCATAAGGTACAAATTTTATAATAGCTGAAATTTCGGCTCGATACAGCATACGAACAAAAACTGGTAACCAGAATAATGCAAAGACCCATTGATTTAAAAATAAGATTTGTTATAAACGATAAAACTTAATTATTTTACATACCTCAAATTAAAACTGTTACGCATAACAAGAAAAAACTTTATATGCTTTTTTTTAATAAGAGCAAAACGCATTCTATAAGAAAAACATCGGAGCTTTTCTATAGCAATAAAGTTCGTCTGAGCAACAAACTATAAAATAAAATAAATAGAATTATTCTATTTATTTTATTTCAAATTTTGTTTCGATTTCATTTTTTAATTTATCGTTTGCCAAATTTAGCTTATGTTTAATCCTACTGTTTTTTTTTTTACAATGCATCGGAAACAAAATAATACGAAATGTGAGGTCAGCTCGCGATGACAGACACCTGGTGCGTATGGCGCTGACGGACGGACCGCACAGCTTCTTCTAGACAATTGGCAGCACAGTGGTCAACAGCTACAGGTGTTTCATTGTGTGCTTCATCAATTCGGAGACGTCTGCTGCAGGGTGGGCTGCGTGCAAGGATTCCTTTATACAGGATTCCTCTCACGCAAAACCATCGCTGCCTGCGGCTACAGTGGGCCAATGTGCATAAGAGCTGGCGTGCTGATTGGCAGCAGGTCGTCTTTTCTGACGAATCCTGCTTCAATTTGTGGCACCATGATGGCCGAATTCGTGTCAGGCACTATGCCGGTGAACGGCACATTCCGGAGTGCATTATCGAACACCACAGTGGACTAACACCCGGAGTTATGGTCTGGGATGCCATAGTATATCATGGACGATCACAATTGCTTAGAATTGTGGGCAATTTGAACAGTACCCGATACATAAACGAAGTTTTACAGCCCCAAGCTATTCCTTTCCTGCAAGGATTGCCAGGGGCTGTATTCCAGCAGGATAATGCCCGCCCACATGTCGCCAGGACTGTCAAATCCTTCCTTGTTTCGCAGCAGGTACAGCTTCTTCCTTGGCCTGCATATTCCCCGGATATGTCACCGATTGAACACGAGTGGGATTTCATTGGGCGGCGTCTCGCTCGTGATCCTCGTCCTGTTGCTTCGACAGACGAACTTGGGTTGCACATTCAAACAATATGGAATACTCTTCCGCAGGCAGATATTCAAACTTTGTTTCACTCCATGCCGAGTCCTGTAGCAGCTCTTATTGCGGCACATGTTGGCCACACAAAATACTAATTTCTATCTCTTTTAATCGTTTGTTTGGTTCGAAAATGTAATCATTTATTTCTACCATGACCACTTGACTGTGTATTAAATTTCATTGAAATATGATGCTTCCTTTATGGTGTTGCAATTGTCACAAACATAAGTGTGTTACTACACATAACTTTATTTTGAACATATTCTTTTGAGAACACATGAAGTCAAAGAACTAAATACAACTAAATTTGAAGTAATCTAGGATCTAGGTGAGGTTGGTATGTTATATCAGTCACTTTCACAAACATCAAAAAGATGATAATTACGCTCTTGACAAACTTTTGAATATTAGGTTGAAACTTGCAAAAAAGCGCACCTCAGGTGACTTTTAATTGCTATCTTTGCTCGATATTTTGACTTTATTCCTGCTAATGCTGTAGATACAGATTAACAGGGATAAGTGGAAGAAAAAAAAAAACTGCACTAAAAACTTCGTAAGTGATGATGAAGTTGAAAATATTTACATATGTCACTTCAAAATTGAGCAAATTATGGTTCCTTTTACTTTTTTACTTTATATTTTGAATGCATTCAAGTCTCCTTTGAAATTTTTCTACTCCCCCAGACAGGGCGGGAGAGAACCGTGACTTCCAAAAAATCCTTATTCGACAAATCGGCAAAATTATCATCATTCGGGGAAATTAGGTGATCCATTCGGCAAAAATAGGTGTTCCATTCGCCAAAATTAGAAGTTCCATTCGGTAAAATTATCATCGTTCGGCAAAATTCGGAGTTCCATTCAGTAAAATTATCATCATTTGGCAAAATTTGGAGTTCCATTCGGCAAACTGAGAATTTCCGCCCTCCCAAAAATTTAAGTTCATGGCGCTCCTGCTCCAGTAGAGAACCACTGTTTGAAATGAAAAACATCTTTTGAAATTGCAACAGCCGAATTGGAAATACACAAAGAAATTGTATTTTTTAAAAATAAACATTTACTTTTCAAACCCGAAAATTACATCTTGAGATTGCCTACTCTTCCGAGCGGAATGTTGACGTTGCAAGAATTTGATTTATTGTAGCCTATTAACGGAACTGTAAGAAATAAATAACTTTCTTTCTAAGTGTTTTTAAAGAAGAAAAGAAAAAGAGATATGACAACTATCGTCAGCTGTGTTTGGCAGTCAACCAAGAAAAAGATATTGTTTTGTCCTTTTAAAGGTGAAATATAACTTTTACAAAATGGGGCTGCATTCCTTACAACTCGCATTTATCCAAACTTGATGTTACGTATTGGGAAAAAAGCTTTGGTTTATCAATTGCTAAGAGGGTTTTTTTTTTTTTTTTTGGTGGGATGGCTTAAAATTTTTCGCGATTTTTTTTTTTTTGTTGTAAAGGCATAAAATGACAAATGATGATTTTCTAAAAATAGAAAAATCTTAACAACGCATGAATTCATCTGTACACTGAATAAAAATTGAGTCAAGAACGACGCAGTAAACTTTTATTAATCCAACCCCTACTAAACCGGACTTCGCTTTATTCGAACAGCCATTTAAACTGCTTGACAATTGCTAAGGAACAATTACGTTTTTTGGAATAATTAAGAATAGATAATGATTAAAGAAACAGAAAGAAATATATAGTTAGTAGGGAGGATGTGCCTTTATTATAAGTACAAAATAGTAAAGATATAAAAATAAAAAAATAATCCTACTTAAATGATTTTCATACAACCACAAAAACATGATCTAGGTCAGAATGATGGAGACATGAGTACTTTAATATGATGTATGATTACCAGGGACACTGATGCACAATTTACATCTGTTTTCCATACTCCCCACTAATTATTGAGGAGTGCTTGGGGGATGTTTTCCCACTCCTCTCTCAATGCGAATTTGAGTTCTTGTACTGTTCTGGGAGGGACGGTTCTTCGCGCAACACGTCTGCCAAGAGCCTCCCAGGCAAGTTCAATTGGATTTAAGTCGGGAAAGTAAGCAAGCCACTGCATACGGAGAATGTTTTCACTTGGCAGTGTGTCTGACACTTCAATGCTCCAGTGTGACCGTGTATCGTCGTCCGTAAAGAGAAAGTCTGGACCTACATCCTCCCTAAAAAGACGAACATGGTGCAGCATAACATCTCTGCAATACATTTGCAACGTATAGCTTTCTTATTCAAAAATGTGAAGCGGTGTCCTGCCATTGTGCATGATGCCTGCCCACACCATGACGCCTGGGCCGTACCGATCATGTTCGCAAACAAATTTTTGTGCTTAACGTGTTCCACTCTCTCTCCACAGCAGTTTGTGACCAGAATCATTTGTCACACTGAAACGAGATTCGTCAGAGAACATCACTCTAGACCAATTTTGATGATCCCACCAACATGTTCCTTTCACCAGCGTAATCTCTCTCGACGATGGCGTGGTTGAACTTGGATGCAACTTACGGGCTTCCTTGCATACAAACCGACATTATTTACTCGCCGTGAGATGGTTCTTGCAGAAACATGTGTACCGATAGCGGTTGTTACATTTGCAGCTACCTGTCCAAGAGTGAAATTTATGTTCATTTTTGCCACGAGGCGATCCTCTGAAGGTGTGGTGTTCCTACCTCGACCCCCGGCATGCTTTTGAAAAACATTTCCACCTTCAGCGGCCGTCTTTAATCGGGAGATGGCACTTTTTATACACCTATTGCAGCAGCTACAGTGGTGACACTTTGACCTGCTTCCATTCGTGCAACCGCTCGTCCACGGTCGTAGATACTCAAATGATGTCTTGCTGAAATTTTACTCTTAAGTATTTCAAGAACGAAACAGAATTTTAGAGAAAAACCTTTTTTAACATACAGCACTATTTTTGATAAAAACCAAACAGCGTGAATTTTCGTACGAATCTTGAGCGTGTATGCAGTGTCTTTTATACAGATAACGAGTCTTGGTCTACCACGCCATCTGAACTTGAATTTATTTCCATTGGCCAGGTGGTTAAGGTACAAATTTGCATAAATCACTTGTTCCTTAGCAATTGTCAAGCAGTGTAGATGCACATACCTTATGATGCACTATGCATTAGGTGCATAAATAAATGGCAAGTTAACGCAATAATGTATTTTTTGTTGGCAGTAATAAAAATTTTTGCAATGCATTTTTGTAATTTTCTCCTATGCAGTTTCGTATTTCATTTTGTTGAATTCCAAATACAATCATAAGCATTAACGTTTCACATATGTACACGCCCCCTTTCATTTACACGAAAAATAAAAGTATTTAATCGGGAACAATAAAATATTTCAAGTTAAAATAAAAATGATGATTCTTCAAAACGCGTAAAAAATCTTTTCAAGAATACTAAAACATTCAGCGGCACATATTCTTTAATATTGACAAAGCGATACAGGTTTCGCAACCCTTTTCTTGAATAAAGAAAACCTTTCACACTATGAGTGATTCAATTGACAAAATACTCCTCAGGTAAACTTATTTCAAACAAAAGGCACTTATGTAATTGAAATTTTAAAATTCTTGAGAAATAAGTGATGAAACATTCCCCCCAACATTCCCCCCCCCCCCAGGCTCCCATTGTTTGACGTATCTTAGTATTCAATGCAAGTCGCATTTCACAATTTGTTGTTAGTTTTCCAGAAAGGATGCGAAGTTACTCAGAGTAATTTTATTTATATTTGACGAGAAATATATTACAGACATTAATTTTGCATGTAAAATGCACAATCGGTGAAATTTTCTTGCCTGAATTTTGTTAAAATATTCAGAAGTAATCTAAATGTTAAATATGTTTGCGAGAAGAGGTTGTGTTTGTTTTTTGTTGCCGAAATAAGGGGAATTGCAGTCTTCATTTTTTCTTTCATGCTTTTGGGCAGCGAAAAAGTTGCTTACTCATTATCTCTTTATTATTTAAAAAAAAGTAAGGTCAAAGAAAATTTTGAAAGGAAGTCTGGGACGGGCCTGCGTCTAGGAGACCCCATAACACCTACAGCCTTGAAATTTTGTTCAAAATTACTTCGAGTCCCGGTGGTTTGCACCTGGAGTTTAGTTTTTTTAAACTCAAATTAGTTTTTTTCTAATTAATTTTTTAAGCTCAAATTTCGTGTAAATTGCCTATTATTGCCCAGTAAATGGGGTGAAAAATTACTTGTACATATTAATATTACATATCGTTGGAAAGGGTAGAATTTTCTGTGTTCTACACAATTTGTTTCAATGCTCTAACTTAAATACGGCGGGAGTTATTTGTGTTTTTAGCTCGAACTTTTTTAAGCTTAGCTAAAATTTAGGCACTACTTTCTTCATTAAATCTATCAGTAAAAAGTGAAGGAACTGTCCCAAATTTTTCTTTTTGACATCACTAGAAAGAGCGGCTTTTTTTACTCCAGATCTAACTCGACCTATAGTCGAAAAACTTAGCTTCTATCTCCAAAGAAAAAAAGTTACAAGCAGTTTTCATCAAGTTTGAAAAATCTCATTTCCATTCAAATTATTGACGATTTGTTTTGCGTTGCCACAGTTATGTCTTTTAGATTCGCATGTTTCTTCTTTCTTTTTCACAAATTTTAAGGGTTTCAATTTTAACGGAAAATTTTAGGCTCAACTCAATTCAAGCCCGAGCTAAAAAGCAAAATATATTACTAGAGACCACGAATATGAAAGCGACTTTTCAAACGAACAAAGCTGCAGTTTTGCAATGCTCAGGAGCAACTTAACCCTTACGACTCTGCAAGTTGGTACAAGTTGTTTTGAAACTCGGGGAAGGGGTGCATTTTGTTCCAAAGGGAGCTCATAATGCGTTTTTAATCTGTTTCTTTGTAATTTGCGATGTAAAACTTTGCGAACCAAATAAGATTGCGAAGCAATCTTCGGGGGTTGGTGAGCGCTAGCGAGCAGGGGGCAGAGCCCCCTAGTTATGTAAAAAAATGTTTTGCATTGTCCTATTGGTAATGTTCTCTGCAGGATGCAATAACAGAAAGAATGGAACTGGCTTTCGAAAGCTATGTTTTCGGGGCTCGGAACTTTGTTGCCAAAAATTACGTATTGTCGAAAAAGAAGGCACAATTCATGGTTTCTGTTTAAAGGTTGTGTAAAGCAGAGATTCAGACAGCTGAACATAAACAAATACGTTTAATACGAAACATGGGGACACACATACAGCAAGACACATAGAAAAGTAGTGAAGCCCTGATAAACAGAATGCGGCTCTTTAAATAGAATAGAGGGCAGATTTTCAGCATCCAATGATGTTTCTTAAATAGCAATAAGCTTTCTCCAAAGTCCGATGGTGGATTAAAGAAGAGATTTCGCGAACTCCGTGGAAAGCTGCAAATGTCTCTTCCAATAAGATATAAGCACAGTTCTTTTTTTTAAACCAATGGAGAAAGCGATTACATTCAACAGTTTCTGCCAATTGTAAGTATTTCAGCCATTTAAAATCTAAAAATAAACAAACGAATGAATAAATAAAAATTTAAATGAAAAAATGGCAGTTACTGACTGACCGACAAAAGCCATGCTTTTCCTAAGGGTTATTGAATAACATAAGATTATATCTGATCTTCAGAGACAAACTAACGTAAGTTAAGTAATCCCTACTTTACATGAGAAAGGAAAAACATTTACTTGGTGCATACAAAAGATGGCACGCGCGTTTTTTTTTTTGTAGACACTGGGTAACAAATTACAAAAGATTTTTTTTTAGAATTACGTTCATATGGCCCGACGTGGAATAGAATTCCACTAGTGATGTTCCGGATATCCGCATCCGTATCCGCGGATATCCGAGGGAAAATAAAGATCTGTATCCGAATCCGTTACTTTTTTGACGGATCTTAAACGGATCTTTTCTATTCTAAAAATTCTTAAATATTTGGATAAAAGCCTTAAATTCCGTTTAAATTAGGTTTTAGTCCCTATATAAATTATAAGGTATCGTTTTAGAAGCCAATTAGAACCCCCCGTCGTGAAAAGGAAGAGGTAATTAGTTTTAAAAGTGTGTATCCGTGTGGCATCGTAGCTCTTTAACAGGTGAACCGATTTGGAAAGTTCTTTTTTCGTTCAAAAACTGACTTTATCGAAAGTGTTCTTAGCTTGGCCTTGATTTTGTAGAACTTTAACTACCGGAGATATTAATTAAAAACCGACTTAACATTTTTCACAATTAGGGTAGTAAAAACTTATCTGTACGTTAAAAATATTGGCCCTAATTGGAAGAACGAAGTTTTCTGCGTTTGATATTAGTTTGGAACTTCCAAGTTGTACAGTAAGGACCTACTATAATCTTGTTAAGTAAATTTTAAATGCAATTCTAAGCCTTTATACGCGCGATTGGTAGCGATTTCATAGTCGGAAGATAAGGAGTAAAACCTCAATGATTTAAAATTTCTATCTGCTGTCAGCTCATATTTGTTAACAATGTGTGTTCTGATCCGCGAAATTCATCTTCATATGAGGTTTTTTTTTATAATGTTTAATTTAATATTAGTTTTTGTTTCTGATTTGGGATTTCTGTTATCCTTCATTTTGGTTTTTCTCGGCATCCTTCAAAAAAAAAAAAAAAAAAAAAAAGACATTAAATACTCTATTTACTGTTTGTGAAGGTGCTCCTGGCTCTATTATATCGTCGGTCGGAGTAAGTTGGGTGGAATGGGTCAGCACTGCATTTATGCTGAAATAAAATGCGAAATTTTTTTTCTAGCCTATCTAGTTGCACTCTTTAACACTCTTACTCCTGTATCAGGGCCGTGGTAGCCTGATCGGTAAGGCATTGGACTCGGGGCCGGAGGGTCTCGGGTTCGATCCCCGCTGGTCGAAGACCCACCGTCGTCATTAAAGGGGACTGGGCGACGTTAAATATGCTCGTGGTCTCAATGTCCTCCAAGTGAAACGATACCTCTGGGGGTGCTAGCACCAGGTAGCTATTAGCTCTTGGACTAGTTCTAAATTCTCATTAACTGTTCGATCCGGTGATGGTGCTGCCATCTATCGGTATATAAAAATAATGGAGGCAAGGCACTTAGTATGCAGTCCTCGACATAAATACAGTTGTAGTCAGTTGTGACTCTTGAATAGAATAGAATAGAATACTCCTGTATCCTACATCTACCGGGCAAGCTGGAAATAATTTTTCACATTCTATTTAAGCATTAATGCAGCGCTGATCCATTCCTTCCAGCTCTTCCTCAATTTTTAAGGAGATAAAAGAGGAAATCATAGTCTTGACTATATTTTCGCCGTAGATGACATTTTTTGAAGAAACAGTGCCATTATTCTGACGGGAATACCTTCCGTAACAAATTTTACGCATGGATTGTTGAATTGGGGAAAAAAAAGAGAGAGAGATCCGTATCCGTATCCGCGGTTCTTGACACTAATGATCCGGATCCGTATCCGTATCCGCGGATCTACTTTTTTAACGATCCGGCACATCACTAAATTCCACATACAATGCACTAATAAACTGCAAATCGCCAGTTTTCGACTTGTGCTAGTGTGACGATGCAGATATGTTATTCAACAATTCACTTTTACGTTTTTTTTTTCTCGTTATCTGTCTTTTACTTTATTGAACATTTGTGCTCTTATGTTACTTTCATATTTGTGTGCTGATATGGTTTGTCATTATTGGAGATTGTTTTGAAAATAATAAAAAACTTATTTTCGCGATTTTGTTTGTTTCTTAAATTTGTATAAACTCTATATTTCTGCTTCTGACATCTTCTTAAATGTTTTGTTTTTACAACGTTGCAAGCATATATAATTCGTGCTACATACATTTGTAAGTCTCATATTATGCTGTGTGGAGCATAAAGAGTTACTTTGTGAATATTTTTACAAAAAAAATTTAAAAATCTTAATGTGACAGTATTGTTTTGAAGCGTTCAAAATGTCCCTGGGATGAGGCGTGAAATTGAAAAAGAAAATGGGGGGGGGGGGCGGAAATCAGAAATTTTGGACTACTTTTCGCAAAAAAATGTTATTTTGGACATTATTTGTTGTTGTTGTTGTTCCAAGGTATAGAAGTATAAACCTTACTTTTATATCCGATTCAAAGTTCATCGGAACTGTATTTGATCAGGAAACCAAAATAAAGAGATGGATAAATAAATAAGTAAAAAATATTTAGCATCAATTGAATTTTGACGCCTTAAATAATTTCTTTTTTTCGCAATCACGAATTGCAATAGAACTCTACTCGTTGGGTGGTGCTACGAATGGAATGGAATGAGAATGGAGGGAAAAAAAACCCATCCGCGTCATGACTGGTGATTTTCTAGATTAGGTAATACGAAGTATATTCAGTAAAAAAATATTAATTAGGAAGCGGTAATAAAGATATAGTTATTATGGCCAATTTGCACTCGGACACTTATTTACAGAGTTTTTCGTTTTGGTATATTTATTTCTTATCAATCTTAAACAATGGGAATTAGTTACCTGCAAATATTTTATTTAGATAAAGTTTAACCATTTAAATGCATACATATTCGCAACTCCAATAAACTATAGGGGCGCTGCAGCGACTGTCTAATGGCGGATGAAAAAGGTAAAACAAACAAGTGCCGTATCTTATAACTTGCTTTGGCGCTTAATGAATGGCAGCAATTTTTCATCGTGTTTGTGGGAAGCTTTCTTTTCTATTCTTCTGAAATTACATTACACCATAAACTGTCTGAAGCCTGTATTTTATTCCAAGGAAAACAAGTGGAATGGAATGTTTTACCTTTTTCTTTAGTGTTGTTAATCACCGCAAGGTAGCGTATATTCGAGCTCTGGAGTTGTGAATAGGTGTTTTTCCTGAAAAAAAACTTGATTTTACACGAAAAAAAAAAGTTTTTTAAAGTAAAATATGCTTGAATTAAGCCTTAAATGAAAGCAGACGATTTGTATAACCATGACGAAAAAAATTAGTCTTCTAAAGAAATATTAAAAACAACGAGTTAGACTAATTCTCTTCGTCAAAGCAATCAGAAAAATCGTAGGAACACCAAAAACGGTCAGATGAGTTAAATAAACAGTTTGTCATTGCTCAAAATAAATAAATTAATAAAAAATAAGAATAATAAATAAATAATAAAAAAAGAAAAAAGAAACACCCACATACACGCACAGCAGCTTTATCGCTCTTGTCACTATTCACTACAAAACACTCTTCGCTTCATAAAACGAGCTATTGAATTCAACAAACATTTCTTTTCATCATTTCTAAATAAAAAAATAAACAAATCAACTCGTAATAACTCTTTATCTGACACATCACTACCGGACACTGAGCAAATATCATGGCATTCATATCTGAAAATTCACTACCGTAACTTATCTCTTAAACAAATCTGTAAAAGATTATGAAACCAAAGCAATGCGAATGCTAAGTTCCCTCATCCAAAAGCTCCGAGATATCCTCCTCTTATCATTATCCCAAAGACAATACACAGAAGCCATCCAGAGTTTCAGAAGTGGGGATCTTTAAATGAGTTTCTTCTCCGTAATTTCCAACTTGGCCCTTTTATCTAAAAGGTTAAGTGGCTGTCTTCAGGCTCAAACACCGAGATAAGGATATGGATCGGCTGTTTCTATTTCGCTGTGAGTCACAAGATGTTCCGAAGGGGTTTTCTTTGCCTTTCGAATGTAGTTTTGCTTCGGATGTTATAAATGTAGGAATTTCGGAAAAGCACACAAGAGTGTAAAAGTTCAGTGAGATGGTGTTTGATTTGCTTATATGAGTTGAAAATTGAAGGGAAGAAGTAGTTAGGTTGTTTGGATAGCGCCAATTTGAGGGGTTAGTATGATTGTGGATTAAGTCAAAAATGTTACAAATTAAGTTAAGGATGGATTTGAGTTCCTCTTTAGTGACAGGTCGTCAAAAACTTAAAAAATTGGGAGTGCTGAAATTCTCCATTTGCCGAATGGAACTCCAAGTTTTGCCAAATGATGAAAATTTTGCCGAATAGAACAAATTTCGTCGAATGATGATAATTTTGCCGATTAAGAAAATTTTTGGGAGGTCACAGTGAGTTCCCGTGACCTCCCATCGGGATGCTCCTGTTTAGTGCCTCTGTTAAATTTACCAATTGAACAAAAATCGCTAAAATATATTGACCACTAGGAGCTGTCTGTCTGTTTATTTGTTTACATCTAGTCTGTCTTTCCCGTGAACGCAGCATGGCCCTAATAGAAAATTAATATAATTCATTTTTTTAGCATTTGCTGCTTGTAAGTTTTGTTTAGTTTGGTACGCTTAAGACTGCTTTTACTTTTACTTCATCAGTGAAGAATTAAAATTTTCTATTTATACAATAAGGTTTTTTTACAACAATTGTCAATGTTTCAGAATATTTGATTGTAAACTATTTGTTGCTTGTTTTTTCAGTAAAGACCCGATGTTGTCAAGTGCTTTTATAACCATGAACCATGCTTAGACTGTGATGGTTGAAAGCATTTTCCAAAACGGTTTTAAGAATTCAGGCACTTAAAAATGAAATAAATTTTTAAATCTTAGAAAATTTTGATTGCAAAGAGCAGAATTATGGGGAAAAAAAGTTTTCAAGTTTTCAATTTTGGTTAAAAGAATTAATTGACTGAAAAGAAAGAGAATTCTCTCTCTCTCTTTCTCACACACACAGGGAAAATTTGTATTTCTTCTGCTTCAAGGGGAATACATTTCAATGGGATATTATCTTTTAATTCACTCACTGAAATTTGGTGATGAAGCTAAAACAAAATTTAAATATGCAAATTCTCACCGAGAAGCAGTCACTTAAAAAGAGTAACTGATTAAAAAAAAACCTGCAAAATTTCCATACACACAACAACAAAATGTATACAGTTGGAATATTAACTATTAAAATAATAGTGAAGTGCCAATATCAGTCGAGAATTTTCATGAGATTATCAAAAAATCATAAGACTTGCAACTCGTTCTTATTTTTTTTAGTGACTTTTACTTACTTTCAAAACTGTGGAAGAGGAAAAAGCTTTGCTGATTTATTAAGATTTTGTAACTCTTTAGTGCCACTTTTCCCGGTTCCAAAATCTTATTTAAAGCTCCAACTTCAAAAATGTAAGTACTTGCGCAATTTATGCATCTACGCAAAGCGCAGCTAAACGATTTCCAATACACATCAACGGTAAATTGGAGATCCTAATTGCACTCATTACAGGAAGTTAGGACAGTCATCAGCAGGGCTGCGGAGTCTGAGAGAAAATGATCGACTCCAATTTCGATTCCGAGTACCGAGAACTATATATAGCTTTTTTAACTCAAAATCCGACCGACTGCTAGCTACTCCACAACTTCGATTCAGCAGCCTTGACTGAGCTGGGAACTTGAAGGGAAAATGACAGACTCCGACTCCCAGGGCCGCAGAGGGCAAAGGCAAACCCCTTGTCAGTTATGTCGCAGGGCCCCTTCCACCCCCCCCCCCCCAGAAAAAAGGAAAAAAAAGTAAAGGGAGAAAAGAAGAAAAAAAAGGGGGAAAGAAGAAAAAAGAGGGAAAGAAGAAAGGGGGAAAAGAAGAAAAGGGGGGGGGACAAAAAAATCAAAGCTGCTTACTAGAAAACAATTAATTTTATTTTAAGGGGACACTAAACGTTCAAAAGAAAGAAATTTTTGTCAAATTTTTGATTTTTTTTTTTTTGAATTTATTTGAATATGAGGACAATTTTGTGGGTTTTGTTCCATTTATTATAGTATAGAGAATGACTTAAAATAAATTTCAGTGTTGTGAAATCAAAATAATTACGCAAGGAACTTTTCAAAGTTTTGTTAATTATCGTTAAGGTTATTTACATTTTTTTAAATAATTGGTCTTCTAATTAAAAATTTTTAATGAAATTTTATAATTAAGCTTGTACTAGTGTTTAAAGTATATGCTTAAAATTTCATGCAAATCCATCCATAATTAAAAAAGTTTGTTTTCAAGGTCCAGAGAGTGTCCCCTTAAGTGCGACAACAGTAAATACCAAAAGAGTACACTTTACTTAATCTTTAAGTTTTCTTTTATTCGGAGTTGCCCTCCCTTTTCTTTCTTCCTTTCTTTTTTGCTTTCTTTTTTCTTTCCTTCCTTCTTTTCTTTCTTTTTTGCTTTCTTTTTTCTTTCCTTCCTTCTTTTCTTTCTTTCTTTTTTTTTTTGCGTTAGTGTCGCCCCCCTCCCAAGGCCCGAGACCCTAGTTTCCGACTAGGCTGACATGGCCTCTCGTCGGGCCTGCCGACTCCTGGAATTTTAAAGCTTTTGACTCCAACTCACTCTTTAGACCCCCGTCATACCGGACATGAGCTTTAAACAACTGCTAATCATTTAATGATTGATTAAATTATTATTATTATTATTATTATTTTTTTTTTTTTGAAGTTGACTCCTTATATTCGGCACACTATTACTTGTGCACGAATTCTTCGTTTTTGGGTTGACAACACTAACAAAATACAGGTTGGAAAATTAAGACTGGCTCATATTTCAGAGCTTAGGTTTTCGTCGAAAAGACGAGATTTTTTTCCTGATTTTAAAAAAAATATATCAGCTTTTATTGATCATTTCAAATGGTTATATTATGTTATATTATTGCTGGGAAAATATTTTACAGTGAAGTTTGTTTAATGTTTCATCGTTTTTTGTGTCTGAAATATTTATTTCAAAAATGTATGTCCGAAATATTGGACATGTAATAACTCTTTCAATTTCTTGACTACAAACTTGAAATTTTATCTATGCAATATTCTTTACTATAGTACACTGTCTACCAAACAAAAGCATTTTTGTTTAAGTACTTTATAATACCGACTGAAGGGGTTAACCCCAAAACAAATTCTCCTCCAACTCCACAGACCTGATTACGAGGCGTGTAAATAGGTGGTTTCGATTGAATTTGTTTTCTTATACATGTGCTTTATGCATTCCATTTTTTTAAAGCAAATTTGTTACACATCCCGATTTTCATTCAATTTCACTGGTCATCACAGTAGTCAATATTGTAAGCACATATTTATTAAATACAAATATCTCTGAATATTGTTAGATTTGGCTTAGTGAAGAAAAAGTAATGGGGAAATATTAAATGGACACGAAAAATAGTTATTAACAGACTGCGAAGCAAATATTAGCTCACAATCAAAACCAAACTTTTTGTGATAGCTCTTATTTTTTTGGAGGCAGGGCCACCGGGATCCAAGGCAGGCCCCTTTTCAATTTGGTCGCCGGGCCTCATCCCCGCATAAAACTTGTAAAATTTATACTGATCTGATTACAAATCGGGTTCCATAAAAGGGCCAGGCCCCTACTTTCTGATTAGGCTAATATGGCCTTTTGTTGCCCTGTTTGGAGGATAACATTTGTTTTTAATTCTGTTTCAAAACTTAATACATTTTCACGTAAAGTCCCAACTTCAAAAGTACTTTAAAACTACAGTGGACGCCGGTTAATTGAATCAGTGGTTAATTTAATAAACCGCTTTAACAAATCAAATCGTCAAAAACACAGCACAATCCAGCTTTATTAAATTAGCGGCTTTATTGGATCAGCCGCTAAATGGAATCAAAACTGTTTTGAAGAAATGTAATTCATATAAGCGAAGGCCACTGTATTTGCAAACTTCGCAATTTACTTTCAAAATTTTCATTTAACTGAAAAAAATATCCATGAATACGTTTAACAAGAGTCTTAGATTGTTAAAAGCGTTTAACCAACAGCAAACCGTATCTAGACAAATATAAACGAACTTAAGAACTAATGATTGATTGAACTTCCGCTTTATCTCATGTTCAACAGTTCTTCATTGCTTTCTGCACGATCGCTTTAAGATAAATAGCTCAAGATATACAAGTTCTCATCGCCAATCACAACACTTGTCAAAAATCTTTCTCGCAGCATAGAAGACCGAAGCGATTCATTAAATATATTGACAGAAGACTTCTTGATGGACAGCTCTGCTAACACGTCTTCCTAAATTAAGCAACTCAAACATTCATAATATTTTCATGCAAGACATTGATTTGATTGACAAAGTAAACTTCTTAATTCATGTCAATATTAGATTACCACCAACTTCCGTGAACATTTTCGGCGGTCTTTTTGTCAGTAAAGTGATATTTCTTATTTCGCCTTTTTAGAATTTTATTTTTTATTTCTCTATTGAGTTTTTTTTTTGGCTTTCCGACATTAATGCCATTAGACATTATAATACGCCCAAATCGAACATTAAAAATTAAATGAAAAAAAAAAAAATCATTTGAATTTTGAGGTCTTGAATTCTAGTTATGTTTTTCGTTATCACGTATTGCGATACGACCCTACTCGTAGAGCTTCTTCTTATAATTATGACCGGTGATTTTCAGGATTAGGTAGAAGCATATCCACAAAAAAAGAAATGGTGATTAAGATGCGGTAATAAAGATCTGTTTATTACGGCAAGTTTGCACCCTTATGCACGCCATAAAGATTAAATTTACAGTGTATACCTTTAGGGTATTTTTATTTCTTATTAATCTTAAATGATTGGGTTTAGTAATCTGGAAATTTTGTATTTAGATGAAATTTCGCGCATTTTAAGTTCACCTATGTTTTTCCTGAAAAAAAAAACACAATTTTACAAAAAACCTTTTTTGAAAGTGAGTCTGCTTAAGTTAAGCCTTGAATGAAAGCAAATTTTTCCTCAATAAATATTGAAATAACTAGCTTGTCTTTTATACTCTTGTCGTCATGGTAATGAAAACAAAAACAACTTTGGTTAAGAGAGGACAAAAAGCAATTCGTGATTGCTCAAAAAAGGTTTTAGTTTTCCAGGGATGAATGCAAAAAGATAATTAACATTATTTTTATTGATACATAAAAACTTGATGATAACGAATGTAATTGGAATTGTATTTTTGACCGTAAACAGAAAAACACAATAAAACGAGCTGATGTGTGCATCACATGACTTCCTTTTACTCCAATTTAATGTCATTTCCCCTTGACTGGCAATTTTAATGATTTCCTTTTACTCCAATTTAATGTCATTTCCCCATTACTGGCAATTTTAATGACTTCCTATTACTCCAATTTAATGTCATTTCCCCATTACTGGCAATTTTAATGTGATTCAATAGTTTACTCTCTAAATATCACCAACAGTGGCCAAATTGAAACAGATTTTTAAAAAAAATCACAAATTAGTCGCCAAGTTGGTAACTGACAAATTATAACACCACTTGAGTTTACATGGAAATTACCAATGATTTCCCTCCCAAAAAAGGGCAAAAGAGCCCTTTAGAAATACCCGAATGCAACCAAAAGGTTAGGTGCACAGCTAGACCCCACTAGGAGTCTACGTACCAAATTTCAACTTTCTAGGACTTACCGTTCCTGAGTTATGTGACATACATATGCACATACATACATACATACGTACACACAGACGTCACGAGAAAATTCGTTGTAATTAACTCGGAAATCGTCAAAATGGTTATTTCGCGTGTCTATACGTTCTTAGTCACTTATCCACGTGTGGTCGAGTCGGAAAAAAAAAGAACTCAACATTCATTCGGGGGTGAGCAAAATGGAAATTAAGGTCGATTTTTGAATGAAAATTGATTCGCGAATACAATACTTCCTTTTTTGTAAAAGGAAGTAAAAAATAATGAAACAAATTTTGTCGTGCGGCAACAAGTGAAAGGCACAAGTCAAAAACACATTTTTCATTAAATGGTTTTCACTTGTAAAAACTACTTCGCTAGAGGGCCATTCCACGGAAAACTAAATTTGCCCCGCACGTAAAGCCTCATATATTACGTTAAAAATAATAATTCAAAAGGATAATGAAAAAATGTTGATTGCTTAGCAAATAAACAAACGAATGACGACGTGACGCATGAAATTAAGCTAAATTTTAAGTAATAAAGTTTTTTAGTAGAAATATAACTGTGTCAGGAGTATCTTTGTAACAAATGTAAAGGTTTAAAAAAATACTTACCACTGTTTAGTTAAAATATTAAGAGATGTGACAAAATGTCAATGGAATTTAAGCGTCTTTTTGTGCCACATGTGACGGTGGAATGACCTTAGAGTACTTAATATGATCACCTAACTCTTACTAAATAAATGAATAAAGCTGTGACTTAGTGGGCTTCACCAATAGGGACATCCCAGTTTGTGGCCAAGAAAAGCTGAAGATCCGAAAATCGATTTTGACAGAGCATTGCACTTGTAATCTCACGACAAAAATAAATAAATAAATAAAATAATAGTAATAAAGGAACACAGGAAACAGCGGAGATTTTCCGTTCACACATATCACTGAATACAAATAAATAAATAAATTGATGAAATAAAATGAAGTGAAAAAAAAATGAAAATAAGCTTTGAGATGTGTGTGTGGGTTATTCTGTAGGAGTGTCCGCCCTAACAATATTTTTGTCCGATTCAGACAAACATTTGTTGAAAAATATCTCCGTTTTAGTCGTTTTCAGTTGGGCGCTTAGAGGAGAAAATAGAAAGAGAATTTTATCTCTTAAGAGATAAATTTAATCGTTATTTTTATCAAACTACCGAAATACAGGTCCATTAAGTAATGAGCATTTACTGGCAAAATATATTTATTGATCGTAATTTGTACAAATGTTCAATATTCTTCAAAATACATTCCTCCTGCATCAATACACTTGCGGAGACGTGTTTGCTACGCATGAAAGGCACCCTGAAACTCTTCCAAGGGAATGCCTCTCAGGAACGTTGTAACATGGTGTTGGATGTTTCCCAAGGTTCCCCAATGTTTTCCTTTCTTCTCTCTCTCTCTCTTGAGTCGCGGAAACAAAAAGAAGTCACATGAAGCTAAGTAGGGACTGTAAGGTGGTGAGGGATCACCCGGGGGGGGGGGGGACATCCATAACGGGGTTCGTCGGCGACCTCCTCCTGGCTCTCTTTGAATGCCTTGTGTCACTTCCCAGACTGTGATCTTGAAATGCAATCGTCCTTGAAGGCTTTTTGCAGCATCTGGAATGTTTCGGTTGCATTTTTTCCAAACCTCACGCAAAACTTTATGGCGTATCATTGTTCAAGCGAACGCTCCATTGCGTTATGTTACAAAAGTTGAAAACATACTTCAAGCGGAGGCACTTATCTCCGCTCACACTGCTCGAAAGCTACTGATGACTGGATGCATTGAAAGGGCATATCCCGCACCACATTTCCCAGCCGGTTTTACCGTGCTGCCATCTATCGTCGCGTCACAATAACATTATGCTCATTACTTTCATAATGGACCCTGTAGCTTTGACGTATAACATGTAAGTAAACATCCGATGTAGAATATTTGAATAGGGGAGAGTCAGGAGAAGTGGGACATAATTTCAGTTTTGCGTCATACTTCCCTAATTAAGATTTAACAAGAGTGCAGCATATAAAAATCCAATAGTAACTTCCCAAACTTTTCTGATTCGTGTCTCCCTTTGAAGAATTGAAATTTTCTCGCGGCTCTCTTAAAAAATTTTGAATTTTCTCGCGGCACCTTTTGAAGAATTATAATTTTCTTGCGGCACCTTTTGAAGAATTATAATTTTCTCGAGGCACCCTTTGAAGAATTAGAACTTTCTCGAAACATCCAAGTCAATGTCTTTTACACACATGCGTTAATTCCGTGGGCATTTCGCGGTACCCTTCGTCTCTCGCTGCGGCACCCTGGAATGTTGCAGCACTCACTTTGGGAACCCTTGCAATAGTACAAGGGATGTTTTTTTTAAAAGTAAGTAACGTTTTGAAGAACAAATACAGATAGAGCAAAGAAATTTTTTGCACAAAAATCTCCCACAACGCTATTTTTCGACATTGCTCCAGTGATTTTCCAAGCATTTGTCATCATAGCATGGTACAAATTTTTGTATACCTATTCCTAGAAAGTTGCCTCCTGTGTAGTCAACCATGATGACTCTTACAGGGCTTTGGCTGGGACGTTTCTGAACATTCTCCGGACTGTCCCGACCTCGCTTGCAGCAACTTTCATTTGTTTTGTCATCTTTAGTCTTTAATTGGCGATTGATGGCACAACATCAATGATGAGCTCAGAGAACACGTTACTCCATGGTTGACTACACAAACGGCAACTTTATAGTAATAGGTATACAAAAACCTCTACCACGCTATGACAACTGCTTGGAAAATCACGGGAGCAATGTGAAAAAACAGCGTTAGGCCGGTAGATTTTTGTGCAATAAATTTCTTTGCTCTATCTGTACTAGTTATTTTTTTTATTTCAAATTGGTACTTATTTAAAAACATCCTTCGTATATTCTTTTAGCTAAGTGAAAGACACACACACACACCGTGAAATACAAAACCCTTGATCGTATTTGCGTATTTTAAGTGTTTATTCCTACCCTTCCTTCACAGGAGGGAGGTGTGGGACACATATGAGCGCGGAATGAGACATGGATCGAAAAACTTAAATTTAATAAATATTGCAAATGCTGAAATAAAAGAAGGCCTGAGCTCATTTGGTACTCCCAAATATTAGTGGTTGGGAATAGTTTCATTACGATTTCATTTTTCACTACCACATTTAAGTATTTTATGCAGAACTTTTATTTTCTCATTTTTTTTTCATATGCTGAATATTTTATATTCAGTATATGAGAAAGTCTATATCCCCATGCCTGTTAATAGAGGCGCCTCGATGGGAGGTCACGGGAAGTTACTATGACCCCCAAAGTTATCCATATTCGGGAAAATTTTTGTCTGACGATTTGGCAAAATTTGGGGTTCAATTCAGCAAAGTGAGACTTTCCGCCTTCCCAAAAGTTTAAGTTCAGGATGCCCCAGTAAATAAGAAAAATAAGTCAAACTCGTTTCTAACAAACCCTGATTTAACAAGAACTCGGATTTAGCAAGAAAATCAGAAAGATTCGGTTGGAGAATGTTAAGTTGTGGGTCGTGGTACGTTCTCAATGGTCTATATGAGAACGTAACTCGCTTTTAACGAATTAATCTCGTTTACAGCGAGTAGCATTTTTCTGGTTCATTGAGACAAGGAATGACGACCTGTTTTAGTTAATTTTTGTGTAAAGAAGCTTTTGAAATTGCATACTTGTTGACACCAGTGTTTTTTCTTCCTAGATACTTACTTTCGAAGATATTGTGACACAAATTCAAATTAATACAAATGGCGAAAGAATGATGAAATGATGAAAGCGACGAAAAATGAGAGGAATAAGTTGAGCTACCGTCAACACATTCATTGGCCTTTGATGTGCAGAAAAACTTCGAATTTTTTTGACTCCTGGGATGCAAATGACAAAACCAAAAATGAACAAATTATGTTTCTGTCAAAAACAGCCAAAAATTAAATTAAGAAAAGCCTTTTTAACAGTGGATATGAGTTTCACTGACGGTTAGTAGCATCATAGTGTTACAAATTCTGTAAATAGTAATTATTTTTGTGATTAAGTTTTTGTAATCTAGCTAAATTTGGCGTTTATTCCATTATCTTTCATCTAAAATTATCTTAGTAACGTAACCTGTAAATAGTTCTTGCAATGTACATACAACCCGCTAACATTCAACTGAAGTATACGGTCCCCCCATTTCTGAACGATAAGATTTGTGAATGGAATAAAAAGAAAATATGAGAAATTTGTAGGATTTTCTAGATATTTCTTCGCTCGGTATAAAACGCCGGGCGTCTTCTGAATGGGGGAGTCAGTTTGTTTGTTTTCTAATGTGGAGTCTCGTTTTCAGCGTTCTGATGGAAGTGTGTATTAGCCTTTGCGCTGTGTTTTTGCGTATTTTGATGTGAATACGTGTGTGACCGTTGAGTTGACGGTTGTAATTGATATTTGCCTAATTGCTATGGTTAATTTAGCAGTTGCTAAGGATATTTCTTGTACATAGTTGTAAATAAATCTCCTGTGTTTTCTCAAGAACTGCGTGGCCATTTAAAGAAAGTTTGAAGTTGCATCAAAATCGTAACAATAGACTATTATCGGAGTCTGTTAGACACATGGAGCATATCATGGAAATTATTCATTAAGAATTATTCCATCAGAACTATCCATTCGAGCTCTTTCCAATTGAGGAACTATTTGCGAGGGAGATAGGTGGGCAACATGCTCTGAACATGTTGTTTAGGGTTTGGGATGGGAGAACATACTAACTCTACCTACTAAAAGAAATATTTAATCATTTTTTTGCATATTTTAGAGACATAATTTTTTTCTTTTATTGCTCACTTATGTCTGTTCGTCATCTCACCCACCTCCCTTCGTCATCTTACCCCATACGTGGAATAAGATGACGAAAAACGCTTTTTGCTTTTGAAGACATTTTTCATGTTTCAAAAGAAGATAACCAGTTTCAAATTTTTAAATTAAACTTGACAACCTAAAGAAGTCGTAGATATAAGTTTAAAAATTTCAATTTACATCCTAAAACGAGAAAAAGTTTTTGAAGCTTACTATCGTCATTTTACTCCACTTCCCCTATTTGAATTGAAGTATGATGAATTCGTATGCATTAATTTTGTGTATCCATTCCAACAGTGCTTATTTGCGCTACAAACAAATAAAGCTCAAACAATACAGAAATACCATTTTATATCCAAGAGAAAAATATAATACTTTTCTAACTGATTTGGGGACTCTTTTTTTGAAAGTTAAACAAGCCTCTTCGGTAAAATCGCATGCATATAAAAACAGCAAATAATTTCTAACATTTAACACGAAAATTCTTTAGGAGAACCTCATCAATTTTACAACTACGAAATATCATGTGTATTATAAAAGTTTCCAAGTTTTGTTGCGTATTTTATGGATGAGCAAAGTTGTTAAAGTTTCCATGTTCATCATTTCAGCATCTCGTTCAGTGCTTCGTCGGATCGAACAGACATGTACTCAACTTTTATAGAGTTTACTTTAGTCAGCAATCATTTTTTACGTGCTAAGGATATAAGTTATTTTATTATTTTTTCTTATTTCGCAATATATTTTCTTCGTTCCTTGTCGGTGGTATTTTATAGAAGGATCTCAAAAGCGTTCATAAAGTAAAGCAAATCTTTAAATTTATTGTCCTTATTTTGCTAAGAAAATAGTATGATTGGTTGATTAAAGAACATTGATGACGGGTCACTTCGCGGTGTTTCGGACGATTATGTAGAGTCCGTAACGTGACGTTTTTGCCATAACTTTTTAATTTACTGTTCAATTAGCACATTATTTTCTTTTGAATTTATTTTATTCACTCACTCACTCAAATCAAATAAATTTGCAAATCAAACAGTAAATAAAATAGTTATGGCAAAAAAAAGTGTCACACATGTTACGGACTCTATATTTGTCCGAAATACTGTGAAATGGCCCTGACGCGAACGTATGATTCGGCTGCAAAATGTCAAATTGAACACCGGTCACATGACACACCTTCGAAGTCAATGCACTGCACCACGGGAGGTCACTTCGGCGTTCAAAAAGTATCCTTATTCAGCGAATTTATCATCATTCGGCAAAATTTTAAGTTCCATTTGGCAAAATTATGAACATTTGGTCAAACTTGAAGTTCTATTCAGCCTGCACTCCCAAAATTTTAAGTTCGGGCGGCCCTTTAAGAGCAGTCTTAAAACATTGAATGGTTTATGAATGATAAAATCGGGAATATATTGGTCAAATTTCTAGTTATTTTAAATTTCCCTGAGGAACATCAATTTGATGGTTGCCAAAGACCAGTAACTTATTTTTGGCAATATTATAGGATCTGAGTCTAAAATTGATCATTGCAATTCTCTCGATTTTTTCGAGCAGAGGGAAAAAATTGAAACTGAGGTCCTAACCTATCTTTCTTTAAATTTTTAAATCGTGTTTGAAGTTGGAAGAAATGCAATGAAATATGGTCAGTTCTTCGCTCTCCAAGGCGTTGCCACCCGGGGCAAGGATCTCGGCTTGCCCCCTCCCCCTCTAGATCTGGCACTGAAAATGATCAGTTTTTTAGTCTATCACGTTAAGTTTTTTAGCTTCATACGGCTCAAAGCGACCAATTCAAAAAAATAGGAAATTTTTGTAAAAATAGGAGAAAAAAAGGAGAAGGATTTTTTTTTTAATTAAAAAAGGTTTGTGGTAGCTAATAGAAGAGCAGTAAGGCTTCCTGTGAAGAGAGCCCTAAGAAGCCATTCATTAATTACGTAAGGGTCTCGAGGGGAAGGAAGGGTTGAAAAAATCTCTACATACTCTTACTTGGGGGGGGGGGGGGGGGGTTAGACTCATTCTTACATAATATTTTCCAATCCGATATTCTATGTTAGAAATCGCTCGGTCAAGTGGTTTGGCAGGGATCATATTTCATTTGTGCCTGGAAAGTAGAAAGTGTATTAGGATGAGCTATTTTTTACTTGTTTTACAAAGAATGAATGGTCTAAAATATAATGAAAGAATCGTATTGTGTATGACATGTCTTATTTTTAATTAGTATCCCGTCATATAAAAGAAATATTTGTCGAAAAAACATGCAGTCTAGTTTTCTTTTAGTAAATAATTCTTTGCACAAAAAGGTTTTTAAAAAATAATTAATAATAGTGAATTTAATAACGATTCCAGTGATATAAGGTTCGTTATTTTATTATTTTGAAAAATGAAATGGAATCTTATGTAAGATAGGGGGAGGCGTAAAAATCTTACTTACCTTTACATGGGGGAAAGGGGGGGGGGCAAAAATTGCCAAAATCATCCTTACGTAATTAATAAATGGCCCCTAAGAATGAAATGGACGATGGCAGGGAAAGGAGAAGGGTGTATTATTTTGATATTCAACACTTAGAATGATTGACAGTTTGTATTAAAAAATAATAAAACGTTCAAATGTAATACAGTAGAATGTCAAAAATCCAAACGTCAAAAGTCCGAACGCTTCAATTAAGTTTTAGTAGCTGCAATTAATTCAACTTTCTTTGTGTAAAGTCGGTGTATTTTTCAGAAATTCATTAATTTTTCTCCGATTAATTACAATACAATACTCTTATACAGCTCTGTAAATATTTTTAATTTTTCCTTTAGATGCAGAAAACAATGAGTTAATTTTTGTTGAATTGTGTTAAGAAATCTAATTACATATTGCATAGCGTTATGTACTACACTGTATATTGCGTAAATACATATTGCATAACCACTATATTTAATCAAAAGGCATATTATTTTTCTAAACGGTATTTTATTGTTTATTTTCAAAAATCTGAACTGCCTATCGTCCCAAATAGCTCAGATTATTGACGTTCTGCTATAGTTAAGAAATTCTAACTGCCCCCCCCCCCCCCGCCCTCCCCTCTCATTTTCACCGATTCAAATTGTACAAATCATGAAAGTACGCTTGGCTACATTTTTGAAGGATATTTCCGTTTTTCAATGCATGACATACGTTTGTAGGGACTTTGAAAATACCTTCGACACAGCGGATATTATGTTTTCAGACGAAAATTTTCTCTTCAAGTGTTTTTTAAAATCGTTTTCTTTAAGTTTCAAAACCTTTTAGGAGAAAACTTCGCGCAAACTTCTTTCTAGATTCATTCCAGACCTTTACTTTTACTTACTTTAAAGAAAATCGGAATTTTCCAGACATGTGCCATCCATCTTTTTCCCCAGATTGAATATCCAACATATCTGACACAATTTATTGACATCATGACATCATAGAAGACGGATATGATGTTATTTAAGTCTGATGCCGTGCAGGAAGTTTTGGTTTTATTTCTTCGGAGAAATGAGACTCCGAGATTAAAGAGAAAATTGAGGAACTATAGTCTTCAGTTTAAAATCTTAAAATTATGTACTTGACAATTTCAAGATCTATTCGGGTTACATAAGAATTAAATTGAAATAGCAAAGTGACTGGGAAAAGCAAATTTTTACGATAAACGCATATGAGGCAGTGAGAAGCAAAGGGATGTAAGTGGCAAAATTAACAATTTGGAGATAACCAGTTCGAATGGTAGGTGAGCCTCTCCTCTGCCTTGGGGCAAGGTAAGTACTCAAAGTATTTTTTAAAACAAAATCATAACGAATTCTGAGAACTCCAAGACGTAAGCATAACATTGAAGGCTAAAAATATAGTAAGTAATTTGCGTGATTGTCAGCTCCTTGAAATATGTAGCTGGGGATGTTTGGAGCTCGGTGTGGAATGTTTATATCTTCGAGAGACAAAATGAGTACATAGCATGAAAATTAAGCCGAAAATATGTAGAAAAAATGCATTTATTTTCTAGTTCTTTCACAAAAGGAAATCCAAAGACTTCAAGTCCTTTTTCCCATTAAGGACCATAAGCTTTTTTTGTTAAGTTGAACATTTGCGATGTTTCAAAAAAACTTATTTACATTCAATAGTTTTAAAAGAAATTTTGAACTTTGAGGACACACGTAGGGTTAACAATATTCTGACTGCCAACACGCGGTTCTAAGTTTAAATACATATTACAGTTTTGAAAGGTATGTAAGCGCATGACGTTAAATATTTTTTTTGAATTTCGAGTTAGACTCTTGGCGTTACTATGTGGTTTGGGATGTTTCCCCACCCTGCACCATTTCATAAAAAATCAATAAAATCAATAACATTTGCAATTCATTGTAAAACGTTACTGATATTAGTCGATCAGCTAGACCAAAAAAATAGCGTCATTTCTGCGTTAAAGCTGGGTGAGGTGTCATTTTTTTTCAGTTTTTTGCGTAGATTACGAATATGCTAAGGTGGAAATCGAAATCGGTAGCTTTTGTACAGTAACTACTAAAAACACATAAAAATCATCAATTTTTGAAATTTCAGCTTTTTGTCCATTAGAGTGACTTTTATAAGAAAAATCCCAAATGAATGTTAGTAAGTCTTTAATTATATGCTCGGGGCTCCGCCTTCTGCTGGATTCGCTCGCTAACCCCTGCTCGCCGCCAACGGCGGTGGTTCAATGTCGTCTGCAGCGGGTGGCAAATTCTAGCGAAAGAAACTGACTTTTTGCTTTTAATAAATGACACAAGTTAGTCAAGAATTAATTACATACTGGGGGCTCCGCTCTCTGTTCGATTCGCTCGCTAAACCCTGTTCGCCCCCTACGGTGGCTCAACGCCGCCTGCAACGGGTGGTTAATTTCTAGAGAAAGAAACTGACTTGTTGCATTTAACCCGGGAGAACTCGCACCGGGCCTCTCACGCCCGGTCAATACAAAACTACGCTGCCAAAAATCAACCCTTCAACGGAAATGAATGAGGTTCACAGTAGCTCCGTTCGAGGTGACCTACATACTGACCACATGCTTTTCATGAATGTACATTCCCCCTTTTCTTTGGAAAATTCCGGTTCGGGCCTCAGAGGCCCGGAGCGAGCGCTCACGCTTTTCATTTCAGATTGTGAATGTAAAGGAAGAGGTTGTGAAATGCATCGCTATTTAAGCTACAAAGATGAAATGAAGAGGTTGCAGACCTTGTTGGTTAAGGTTTCAACTGATGAGAGCTCCCTTAATGAAGATGATGAAGAAGAAAATGACACAGAACAGTAAAGCGATCATCAGTGATGCTTAGAAGAAGATTTAGATTCATGTATCATAAAACTTTTTTAAACCTTACTTTTTAAAACATATTTTAGAGGCTGTTTATCTATTTATGATTCAGTGTTGAAAACACATTTTTTTTTTCTATTTTGCAAACTTAATTTACTGAAATAACCACTCCGGGCCTACGGAACCCCTCGCGAGCATTCGTGTGACGAAAAGTACCGCGAGTACTCCCGGATTAATAAATAAAAAAGAGGGAAGCATTTTTTAAAAGTTATTATTTAAAAAAGTTTGTTATGTGAGTTTTTATTTATACTTGGAGCAAACGTAACCTGGTAGCATTGTAAAGCCTACGCCGATCCTAATCTCAACATTATGACACTGCCAGGTTAGGTTTGCCCGAACTATATTTAGGTTGAGTTTATAAAGATGCAATGTTAAAGAAGAAGAATAATTAAGATTCTCTTACTTTAAATTGGCTTAAAAATCGTAGTCGTCGTCTTTTTCAATCTCCTCATAATACCCAGCATTTATAAAGTCGTGACCAGGGTTGCCAGATTTAAGAACAGTAAATACGGGAAAGGCTTCTAGGAGTGAAAAAAAGGGGGGGGGTACTTTTAAGATTGAGTGCAATTACTGGTTATGGTGTATTTTTAAGGAGTGATAAACAGTAATGTTTTTATAGCTTTCCGAAGATTCCTCTCAGTATATTTATGGGTGAGCACAATTTTGGAGGAGAGGAACTATTCGCAACTCCAACGAACTATAGGGGGCACTGAAGTCACTGTCTAATGGCGGACTTAAAAACTAAAACAAACGCACATGGTAACGAAGAAAATGCTAAAAGTGTTGTGATTTTTGTTCGTACGTATGATTTTTTCGCTTTATTCTTTTTTAATTAATTTTCAAAGTCTTGTGGATATTCTGGCCCACGTAGAAAGAAATGAGAATTCAAGAAGCATTACTAAAACGTCAAAGATTAATGCAAACTACGTAGTTCGTAGTTCTAAGCAGCTATTTCCACGATGTTGAATTCGATATTTATCAATTCTTGATAAAACTAAATAATAATTGCGGCCTGACAAGAAGAACAATTAATGCTAGAAAATTCAATATGACATTACAAATTGTTATCGAAAGAAGATACTTTTTTGCCTTGCTTGGCTAGCGATTATTGTTTTCCATTTGTAGCTGAGTTATTTCTCTCGAATTCCCGAATCGGTTCATTTAAAAATTTTCTGTTTCGATTTTTCTAATTTCTGAGTTACGATTTAATTGTGTCATCATGTTATGCAAATCATCAACAAAATTCTCACGGATATAAGGTGGTAGTTTTCTTTTCAGTTGATTGACCATTATTTCTTTTTACTTATCGAATTCTGTAATCTTACTACCATTTTATTCCACTCATGATAAAAATTAAAAAGGGTTTCACTAAAAACGCGAAATCTCGCCAAGGCTACTTTGCTCGCACTATACTAAAACTATAACCCTAAACAAATTTGGCGAAACCTTTCAGCTGAGAATAAAAGGAATAAAGTAAATTCTTTCTCGGTTATTCATTTTGTTCTACGATAATATATTCAAGAAAATATTTTGCATACTGTCCATTCCAACTAAATGCTGCTGTAGAATATGGTAAGTTTAATTAATTTAAGATTTAAAAAAAACCCCATATTCTTACAAATTCATACAAAACAATAACATTTTTTACCTTGTATAACGTTATCCAAGTTTGTTAATCCAGAATTTTCGCTTTCACCAATTATTAAGGAAATAATGAAAACTAACATTATTTTGAGAAGCTCGAGAATACTACTAAGGGACGAATTAATTTCTGTAGCTGAAAGCAAACTAAGACACATCGATTGCGTTAATAAATACTCAGAACAAACTGCCTGTGTTTACGTCAACAGACACACGTGGAACGCAACGTGGCAATGTTTTAGTTTCATTTGCAGTTTTGTAAATCACCGCAAGGTAGCGTATTCGAGCGCTGGAGTTCCGAATATCTCGGAGGATAAAGCAAGCAATAGAACGATGTTCAGTGTACAACAGAGCGACGTTGGTAGGAACAGGTGCTAACTAGTTTTTTACTTGTGTTTGATATAAGAGAAACAGTGCAATCGAAAAATTTTCTAGTTAAATGTGACTACTTCATCAAAAATAGTGATGGAAGGAATCATGGAGCAAAAATTATTTTTTAATTCCACACCAGCCAATGTGGAAATCTGAATGAGTAAGCCTCATGTGCTGCCGTCAAAAGAAAAACATAGGAACCAAATAAAAACGATAACAATGTTTGCATTTGCTGCCAAATTATTTTCTTTTTGCTCGTTTTTTTTCACATGTTTTGTTATTTTTTCCCTTAAAATAATATTTCGTTTTGTAAAATACTGTTATTGGCCAGAATACGGGACTTCAGCCGTTCCGTATGGATGTTCCCCGGTACGCGGGACCATTTTTCAAAATACGGGACTGTCCCTTGAAATCCGGGACATCTGGCAACCCTGGTCGTGACTATCTGCATCAAGTTGTTGTTTGTCACATAATCAGTTGCAAATGCCAGTTCATGGCAGGTTGACATCCGAGCATGGACGTACTTCTTGTTTGCAAACTTGTTGCACGATATCATTTCAATGACTTCCTCGGGTGAGGGTCGGCTTCCAAGCCAATTTATAACAATTTTATCGTTTTCATCATTCCAATCATGTTCGTGTGGTGTTGGGACAAATTGATATTGAAAAAGAGAGTTTCTCTATATTGGCTTTCTTAACATGGAGGCTCAATGCAGATTTACAAGGAGGCAAGAGCTCAGGCAGAACATAAACCTCCTTTAGACCAGTGCCAATCATACCTCAGCTTGTTCATTATCTCCAGTTTTTTAACCGCCGTTCATTTTACATATAAAGCGTTCAAGGCTTGCACTCAAGCGTTTACTTACGGTCCAATCTTCACCAAGGTTTTTAAAGGTTTCAATATAAAATGACGCGGTGTCCATTATTTTGAATGGTCCCTTTTTTAGTCCAGTCAATAGATACATTTTACCTTGCAAAAAATGGGGTCAAAGATTTTATTTTTTTAATTTGTACATATTGGTGCCGACATGGAAAAACCAAGTTATCCAACACGAAAGACCCCGGGAGAACTTTTGGGGGCCGAAAAACCACAAAAATTTATGACTTTTTTTGTTTTTTCCAAAATATCTCCGAAATGGTTCAACTTAGAAAAAAGTTTTAAATGTAAAGTTTAAAGAACATAAAATTTCCTACAACTTTTGTATTTACAACTTTTTTGTAGCACAAATAACAAGCTTGCTATAGCTCTTTGAAAATAGGCAGTTTTCCTCCACTCCGAAAAAAAAAAGCTTTCACACTGAAAGCAAGGCGTCATAATTATTAGAACTTCAATAGAAACTTTAATTTCAGAGAGTTTTTCGACAGTTAGAGTAGTTTGAGTTTCTTGCTCACCTCCCCCCCCCTCCGCTGGACACAGTAGCAATTCTGGCTGACAGATTAGTTCCCACTAGACTCGCAAAACAAACAATGTATTATGAAACTGAAATACATATATACGCATTCATTTAAAGCACATACGACGATGCAATAATAATTTAAAAAAAAACCTTCCCCACTGCTCACGAACTAACTTTTCTGATCTGACAGAGGTAGTCTTCATCAGACTCCAATAATAGATGATATATTGTTATTTGTAACTGGATTACACAATATACATTCATTTGAGGGATATAATTCGTACATTCTAGTCTAATTATTGCAAACAAAGATGCGATTTTTAAATATTAATATGAAGGAATGAATATTAGGCAGCTAATAAGCAAACAATCAAACAGTCATGCATCCTATGCTCTGATACAATAATAATAATAAACCCTCCCCCACCGCTCACGAACTATTCTATTCTGACAGAGGTAGTCTTCAGTCAGACTCCAATAACATATGATTTATATGCAGTTTGTAATTGAATTACAAAATCTTCTCATTCATTTAAAGCACATAATTCGTACCATCTATTCTATTACAAGCGAAAATGCAATATTCGCATATTAATGTGAATGAATAAATATTAGGGTGATAATAAACAAACAATAAACATAAAAATGAATAAATAAAGGTACAATAGTAATACGCAATGAACACTTTGAAAAAATTCTGCAGAAACTGACTTTTTGAGGAATGAAAAACCCAAAAGAATTACCTTACAAAATGAAAATCCAATTGTAGAAGATTAATACATACA
Organism: Uloborus diversus; assembly: GCF_026930045.1. NCBI lineage: Eukaryota > Metazoa > Arthropoda > Arachnida > Araneae > Uloboridae > Uloborus > Uloborus diversus. The sequence continues at coordinate 57,485,489 of NC_072737.1, forward strand.
TCTAAATTACAGAGAGATTCATTCGACCTTAAAGCAAATAGAGAAATGACAACAAAATACGCTGTTTATCTTCTTCGAAGCCGTTTTGAAGTTCTACCAGTTCAGAATCTGTAGGGGGTAGAAAGAAGCTGTAGTTCTTTAATTGTTCATCTCCTTGTTGCGGTAATTCCAAAAGCTCCTGGAACAAATTATCTTCTTCAGCAGTCTCATCCAAAGATGAAATTTCTGCAACATTTTCACAATTTGTACCACTGCAGTGTTTGCACGTGCTGGAGCATTTTAAACCTGCCTTGTGACAAGAACAGGCTCCAGTACAATTTTTCATGCAGGTACAAGGTACAATCTTCAAAAGATTCTGAGTAACTGAATCTCTTTTCGTGTCAACATGCATTAGACCTTGCGTCCTGCGTTCCCAACCCCATTTCTCTGGATCAATTATGTTGCCCAACCAACTTTGAATTTGGTGGTAGAACCGATATGAGTGATAACGTCCAGCATGCCCCCCCCTCCCCGCACGTTGGAGGTAGCCCTGCATGATTTATCTTAGCCCTGTATACTAGTTTGATAAAAAGATGGATACTTTGCTATATTATATAAGCAAAGTATCCAAAGATATATTCAAATACTTTACGTCACCTGTGTATAATATTTGCAAAATGTTTTCTCCAGCTGCAGCTAAGGAAGGCATCATGATGATAGATTGGGTGCATAAATACTTCAATAGCTTCCTTAATTTTTAGGAGTTTTTTTCTTTTTTCGACTATTTTGTACAACTTAATTTTGCCTTGGCCAAAGATTGCCGAAGTCGTATCACACCCACTAGACGCATGGATGAAAAGAATATTGCTGGGGTCAAACTTAAAAGATTTAGTGGGGAAAAAAACAAATCACAAGCATTCTCTCTTCCAGGTTTTAAAAAGAACAAGTTGCTGAAAGGCTGTCCTAAAGCTGTCATCAGTCCTCTCGCTCACTATAACAACCTTTTCAATTTCTTTTGCCTTTGAAAGAGCAGTAAGTGAGTGAGTCGGCATCATCTTGAGTCTGCCTGACTTCAATGCCACACTCTTCGAAATATGTCTCAAGAAGTAGAATAAGACAATTCTTTTTGTTATAATTTGCCAGAAATCTTTCTTAAGGAATTCAGTTAACATGTTAGGTTCAACCATTACTTCAAGGGAAGAGATTGATTGCTCATTGATATAGCATTTGTGACAGGCAGTGTGAATTGTCACTTCTTTTAAGAACTTCAAAAAACGCTGATGTTCTTCATTTTGCCGTTTTGCGCTGCATCTTTGAAGATTTTCTGTTCCCTTCTCCTTCACAATCTTTATTTCGCATTCATGCAAACTGATTTCGCAAATAATAATGATAATAATAATAATAAAAAAAACACCTTGGTCAGGCGTAATCATTTCTAGGAAAAAATTGTAATTCAGAACACACAAATTGATAAAACATACTCTCGCTCAAACCCTGAAGTGACCAACATGAGTAGCTATTGAGTCGATTCATCTCATTTGGAGAAAAAAAAAGGGGGGGGGGGGGGGTGGAATGGGGGTGTTTTGTTTAAATTAAAGGGAACGGAGGCATTTACCCTCAGCTGTGAAAGACAAATGATTTCCAAGGTCAGACTGCCGGCATTTCTCCTTTTTTCCTCCGTTATCCGATGCGCTTTCACGCACTTCGCTGAAGGGGTTCAGAAAAGTGTGACTTTCAAGAAGCTGTAACTCGCTTGCTTTTCATGCTACAAAAATGTTGTAATGACAAAAGTTGAAGGAAATTTAATACTCTTTAACATTTGCATTGGAAGTTTTTTTGTAATTTTAACCATTTTTGAGATATTTTGAAAATACCACAAAAAGTCACAAATTTTTGGGGGTTTTCGGCCCCCAAAAGTTCTCCCGAGGTCTTTCGTGTTGGATAACTTGGTTTTTTCATATTGGCACTAGTATACACAAATTTAAAAAATAAAATCTTTGACCCCATTTTTTGTAAGGCAAGCCCGTTTTTTTCTACCTATTGACTGGACTATTTTATCTTTTCCATAAAACGCCGAAATTCTGTCACAACCTTTGAAGCAGTGAAATCCAAGTATAATAACTTCCATCAGATCAACACTGGTGCATCCATCTGGAAGCTCATTAGCTGTTTCTGATAACATTCTGAAGGAAGATCATCCGGTCTTTAGCTTGCTTTCCCACGCGAACATAAACTTTGCAGTTCAGTTTATGAATGAACTCCATCAGAATGAGAAGGAATTCGTGTCATCCAAATGAACAACTATACAAGGATGATGCTCTAAACAACATGTGAGGCATGTATTGCTATTCTTGTGTTCAGTAGTTCCATTTGATGTTATTTTGCAGCATTTCTCATCACTAGCAAAGAATAATTGTCTTCCCTGTAATTGACACGAGTATGCAGGTGTTTTCCACAAATCCGACAGGAACTGAATAAAGCTAGTTTTATTGGAGCTCACTGTAAGAAACTGTTGCCAAGATCTAACATTGAAGTCTCTTTTGATATTTACATACAATGCTAGAATCGTATCATTTTGACGATGAGCTATCTCAAATAGAATTTATAGAATTAGTTTTATACTTATCAAAAACTATATCAACTCTTTTTCCAAGATTTTGAATTATCTTTTGGAAGATGATTTCGCCAATTTCGTTGAATGTCAGACCGTTAGGGATTTTAACTTTTTGCAGCAAGGACATAAGAAAAAAAAAATAATAAAATAAAACGCTGTATTTTGTGGATATTCGAGTTCAACGAGTACATTCTTTTCTACAACGTACCGCAATTGACTCTTAACAGTCTTATAGTTGTAACAAGGAGTATGTCCCTGCTCGGATGTCCAACTACCATGTACTGACATGCTACTGCTTATGTGCCAAACAAGAATATGATGCAGTTAGTCACGACTTTATAAATACTGGATATTGTGAGGAGATCGGGAATGACGACGACAACTATTTTTAAGCCAATTAAAAAGTAAGAGAATCTTAAATATTCTTCTTCTTTAACATTGCATCTGTGTAAAACTCAACATAAGTATAGTTCGGGAAAACCTAACCTGGCAGTGTCATAATGTTGAGATTAGGATCAGAGTAGCATTTACAATTCTACTCGGTTATGTTTACCCCAAGTATCGTTAAAAGCTCATATAGCATACTTTTTTGAATAATTTTTAAAAAATGTTTTCCTCCTTTTGCTTATTAAATGCAACATGTCTGTTTTTTTTCTCCAGAAATTAACCACCTGCTGCGGCGTTGAACCACCGTAGGTGGCGAACGGGGGTTAGCGAGCAAATCGAGCTGAAGGCGGAGCCTCACATGTTATACATGTAACAAGTTAGTCAGTAATTAATTGCTGACTAACTTGTTACATGTATTAAATGCAAAAAGTCAGTTTTTTTCGCTATAAATTGCCACCCGCTGCAGGCGGCATTGAGCCACCGCCGGTGGCGGCGAACGGGGGTTAGCGAGCGAATCGAGCAAAGTGTGGAGTCTCCAGTATATAATTAAAGAAAGACTAACTTTCATTTGGATTTTTTTTTTTGGTAAAAGTCACTCTAATTGATAAAAAGCCGGCACTTCAAAAATTGATGATTTTTTGATGTTTTTTTTTTGGCAGTTACTGTACAAAAGCTACCAATTTCGATTTCCGCCTTAGCATATTCGTAATCTACGCAAAAAACTAAAAAAAATGATACCTCACCCATCTTTATCGCAGAAATGACGCTATTTGTCGAAATTTTGGGTGCTAACTGATAGACTATATCCGCTCTTGAACGAAAAACAAAATGCATTTTTCAATTCTACTTATAACAATGCAATTTATATTTACTTTTATTTAGCAACAGTGAAAGAATATGTAGACTAAATATAATTTACACATTTAATAAAAGAAAAAAAACCCCATTAAAAGAACGTAAAGTAAAATAAAAATATTACAGGAAACCACATAAATTGTGTAACAATGAAAAGAAAAGGCAGCAAACGAAAGAGCACATTGAAATATGTTTTGATCCAAAAATTATTTGCCCTCATCTCCCCGATATCAAGATACAATGTCTTAAAATCCGAAGAAGTTATATGAAAAGCCGCCAAATTTAAAGATTTTGCGAGAAATCAAAGGTACCACTTGGCTTCACCGTCCGCATGTGGCAGGACATCTATTTGCAAAGAGTATGAAAGATGACCCATCTCTGACCGATACACGCTAAATTTTGTAAGCATTCTAAAAATTTCGACAAAACCTCATATTTCGATAACGGAGAGAGGAGGGCAAATAATTTATGGGTTCAAAAGTGTGTTTTCTACGCTTTTTCCATTCCTACTGCGTCGTTTTTGATTATCGTAGCTTTGCTGCGTGTGATGGTTAGAATAACGAAGACACTTGTTTAGCTAAAAGTGCTTCTACCCCACTTATATTTTCGAAACCGGAAAAGTTATAGCGTAAAAGATGTTCCACCATTGCTAAATGCAAATTTACAATTCACTATCAAAATGAATTTGAAGTGGTTACCATACTTCCGCAGAAAGGGTCATTTCAACATCGAAAATTAACTCGGTAAAATATGCCACACAAAATACGTGCTTAAGGGTTTTAATTCACGCAGGTTGCAGTTAAACATTATCGAGAAAAATATTATTTACTTAATGTCACAATTTCATCTTTCCAAATTTCATTTAGGTCAGCTGGAATTTTACTATTCGACAAGAGGAGGCTTTACTTGTATTCGGAGAAAAGGATGCAACTTTGTCACTAGCAGTGTATATTTCGTCATAAAAATAACTATATCCAAAATTTGAGACCATAAAAAATATAAATCTTTTCATTTTTAAATCAGTTTTTAGCAGAACAAACTTCTAACATCATCTAAAAAATATCTTCTCGTAACGAATCATAAACTACTGGACTAAGAAAAAATGTATTGTAAGTTAGAAAATTCAACGTGTTTTCAAAACAATCTCTCTTTTTTTCAATTAAAGTGATTTTTTTAAGTGTCAATGTGAGAAAAAGTTTAAAGAAACAGTAAGTCAAGTATTCACCGTGAAATGTAAAGAATAGCAGTTGTGATCAAAGTGATAAATAGCCCCTAAAGGATATTAAATAGGGTCTGGTGGGGTAAAGCGGTCATAAAATCATAGGTTTTCAAATTATATGTGAATAATAAATACAATAAATTCTTTAAACATTTAAACTTTTTTCGTTTTTATTTTACATTGCATTATTAAAGAACACAGTACATTGAGTGTTAGGAAAATAAATATTCATTTAAGTAGTTTTATAACACTTTCTTTTCCCTTTTTATTTATGACCACTTTACCCCATGGGGTGGAGAAAGTGGTCATAGCATGGGATACTCGATTGAACTGTATAGACGTATATACGTACATTTACGTGTATACACCAGTACATGTACGTATACACAAGTACATAAGCTTATATTTATGTGTGCCAACAGAATGAATCCATGCTCTTGGGCAAAAATCTAAGGAGTGTGAGAGGGGAGGATAAGAAGCAAAGAATTACAAGGAACTTACGTTCGTTGACCCGCTACACAAAGCCAGAAACTGATGATGCAAACAAATCTCAATTTTGTTACACAAAAGATGATTTTACCAACATTTTAGTTTTTAAGAAATATTTAGATCAGTTGTTAAAAATTACGATCTGTAGTAGTTCTAATACAAGCATCGCAACGACAGATGAAACTTTTTCAAAAGTTTCATTATTGCAACAGAGAATGCTTTGTGATTGCGATGCACATGTATTACAGCTGCAAGCCGGAAATTTCATCAATCGCTTTAAAACTTTCTTGAGGCCTAAAATGTTGTGAAAATTTTCTTTGTATAATATATATAAATTTGTGACATGTTTTGCATTCATCAGTTTCTGGCTTTGCGTACCTGTAGCGCGTCAGCATTGTGTTTGTGACCATATGTTCCTTATGATTCTCGCTTCTTATCCTCCCCTCTAACACATTTTAATAATTTGCCCAAAAGTTTAAACTCACCCTGTTTACTTGTATATCATATGCTTGTATGTAAGTGTTTACTCGAGTACCTACGCGTATATTCTTGTCTACCTGAGTATATAAGTGTTTATATATATATACGAGTATAAGCGAGCATATACGTGTATAGTCGAATGTATATCTGTATAGATTAAAAATACTTGCAGATACCCATATGCGTATTTATTGGTGCATTTATGTGAATACGTCTATATACGTGCCTACACGAGTATATGCATATGCATATACTCGTATATTTAACCCCGTTTACTGTAAAAACAATACATATTAAGTGAAATTAATATTTAATTTATATCTGCCTTATACTTAAAGATTAAGTGACATTAGAAGAACAATATTTGTTAAGCCTAATATTATGACCACTTTACCCCGTCTTACTTAAATTGTTCTAAAAAATTATCTAAAGAAGATTCGGCTAACTGCTAATGAGTAAGAGTTCTTGAGACATATAGGAAGCTTCCTATGCAGTCAATCTGTTCATAATCCTAAAAAACAAAATTTCCCAAGGAAGTTAAAAGAGGTGTTTAGATTTTAAAACTTTTCATATTCACATAAAATATTTTTTTTAACCAAATAAAATTTTGCCAGTTGTAATATTTTGTATTCAAAATGTAGTTTCTAACTACCCTACTCTACAATAAAACTTTCACATTCACTCGAACATTTATTTCCACGCTATAGCCATTTATTTGACGAATGACCACTTTACCCCATTGACCACTTTCCCCTACCAGACCCTACCTTTCAGTTCAATTATTTTGGCAAAATTAGTAATCAACCCACTAAAATTGAAATTAAAAAAGAAAAGAAAAGATTTTTGCATGATGAAAATAAAAGTACGTAATCTCTTTTTAAGGATGACTGGTTGTGGAGTCAGAAGGAAAATAACCGACTCCGACTCCGGGGCCTCTAGAGCGTTCGACTCCGACTCATTTACCACAAAATCAGTCCGACTCTGATTCCGACTCTTGGAATTTTGCACCTTCGACTCCTGACTCCGACTCCTTAACCCCAAAGTCAGCCCGATTCCGCGATTTCTTTACCCCAAAATCAATCCGACTCTGACTTCCAACTCTTAGAATTTTGCACTTTCGACTCCCAACTATGACTCCTTAACCCCATAGTCAGTCCGACTTCGACTTCTTAACCCCAAAGTCAGTGCGACTCCGACTTCTTTTCCCCGAAACCAATCCGATTCTGGCTCCCAAAATCAATCCGACTCTGACTTCCAACTCTTGGAATTTTGCACTTCGACTCCCAACTCCGACTCCTTAACCCTAAAGTTAGTCCGACTCTGACTCACTCCTTAACCCTAAAGTCAGTCCGACCCCGACTCCTTAACCCCAAAGTCAGCCCGATTCCGACTTTTTTACCCCAAAATCAATCCTACTCTGACTGCTAAACCCTTAAATCAATACAACTCTGACTTCCAACTCTTGGAATTTTGCACTTTGACTCCCAACTCCGACTCCTTAACCCCAAAGTCAGTCCGATTCCGACTCCTTAACCCTAAAATCAGTCCAGCTCCGACTCCTTTACCCCAAAATCAATCCGACTATGAACCTGACTCCCTACTCCTACTCATTAACTCCAAAGTCAGTCCGACTCCAACTACGATTACGCATCAGCCCTGAAAGATTGATGAAGATAAAAATTCATTTTTTTTCCAATCCATATTTAGCAGGGGTAAAAAAGAGGGAAATACTTATTATGAGAGATTTAAAGCAGGTTTTCCACAATACCATGGACGTATAAAATGACACTATTTTTTAAATTCTGTTTAAAATTAGACTTACCTTTGTCTCAAATTAAAATAACCTTTTGTCATTCATATACATTTTATTTGTCGACAAAAGCTGCGACACGCAAGAAAGATACAATGAAAAAGAAAAAAAAAAGTTTGAAGAATTCGCTGTAGAATGCAAGAATAAAATTTCTTTTCCAAATATGATTACTTTAAAAGATTTCATTTTCTCTACTAATCCAATAATTCACAATCCGTTTGTTCTTCGCGTTTCAATGTAGGAAAACGGCATAAAAAGGCGCCTTTCTTTGTTTGACTTGAATCTTCCGAAGTAGCAATTCTGAGAATAAAGTTAATTTTAGAAAGAAAAGAAAAGCAATTGAAAATAAAGTGTGAAGTAGAAACGATGCTAATTGAAAATACTTTTGAAGGTAAATATAGAGAATTTTACCTTCCATAAAACTTCTCAAAAAAAGGTTTAACGGAAGAACTGAAGATTGTTCCGCGGTGTTTTTTTTTTCTTTCTGCAACAATAAAAATCCGTTTTTAATATCATGTCCTTTATTGTTTAAGTTCGACTGCCATAAAAACTATTAAGTCTTTTAAAGATGTTTTAGACGTGTATCAGGACGATTCAACATGAATGGATAAGAGGAAAAGGGAGAAAAGTTTGAGGAAAAAAAGAAACAAAAACAAACAAACAAACAAAAAATCAATAAATGCTTGGCAATGTCACAAAATGTTTTAAAAAGGAACATGTGCAAAAGAAGTGTCAAAAGCACGTGTTGAATTATTAACATTTTTATGCAAATTCTGTCGTTGCGAAATTGCAGTTGCGAAATGCGTTAATAAGTCTAGTGCGTCTTATTAATTTCTTCAGCTTAATTAATAGATTTATTAATCTTCTCGTAAATTGAATAATTATTTATTCAACATGTTATCCGTCTTAAACTGTTTTCTGATGTTTTTAGTAGCATCTCGTTTATGCGACCCAATTTATTCGGATTTCCGATTTACTGGGATTAAATTTTTAGAGATAAAAGAAAGTTATATTTAATTAAATAATAGTTTTCAATTATCATTTACGGATTGAAACGGAGTTACAAAAGCGGGGGAAAAAAAACGATTTTTTTTTGGAATTAAACATTTAACTCCCGCATAAAACTTAGAATAAAATAGAGTACTAATTTAACAAACAATATGGCGTACTTGGGACGTCAGTCCGACGCCCCAAGTTTCAAGTTAAGTGTTTGCGAGAAACGGTACTATGTAGTTTTGTTACAAAGCATTGATTTTGCATAAAGTTCGCTGATTTAAGTATGTATTTCGCCTATTTTTACTTTTACCAATGTATCAGGCAATTAAATCCTAGACCGGGCGAAATGGCTTCCCCAAATTTTTTTTAAATATCATTGACGCCAGACTCGGTCCTGGAAGCCTAGCCGTTCGTGAAACAAAAGCCTCATGATGGTTCATACTTTTGTTTCCTTTCGGAATCTAAGGTTATAAGTTTTCTAAAGATTTAAAGATTTTGTCGGCGAAGCGGAATAAATTTTCCTGTAAGTTTCCTCTTTCCTATGGCATAGGGAGAAGTTCAACTTAGGAGTAAAGTAATTTCGTCCTATTTTTCCTTCCGATTTTTCCCCTTTATTCTTTGGTTTATTGCTTTGCATTTTTATTTTTGCATTAAGACTCGAAAGAGAATTTACAAGTATAAAGATTTATTGCTTGGATCAGTGGGTTTAAGACTTTCTTTGTAAAAAACAAGAGAAAACGCACTACATTTTGGAGCAAGTTGTGCTTTTGCTTACTTATCGATGGTCTTAGTTGAGGTGATTTTCGTATAAATCTTGTTTAATGGATTTGGGCTGCAGGGACATCATACAGATTTTATTTGAACAACAGTTTAGGGCCATTCTACGGAAAACGGTCATTTTGTCCTCTATATATTTTGATATATTTTTCACTGAAAATACTTCATTAAAATATCAATGAACAAATTTTTTCTGCTTAACAAATTTAAAAATGAGTGATGTGTGATTTCTTAAGCGAAACATTTTGTCATTACTCTTTATAATTATTACTTTTTAATGAAATATATGAACCGTCAAGTGCGGGAGAAGGGGGTGACTTTTTCCTGGAATGGCCCTTCAGAGGTTGTCCATTGTCACACTTTTTTTTCAACGAATTCGAACCCTTTCCCCCTTTATCACGAAGCGACATTTGACATTGGTCAAATATTTACTCTGCTTTTAACGCTACCTATCCGGTAATATTTCAACTATGTAGTAGCATGTGTACTCGATTCCAGTTAAGAAAACAATATCGACGAATATTAAAACATACGATAACACAGGCAATTTTCGAAAATTGATACTCATATGTTGTCATTTTGTTGCAAGTCAAAATTTATTTTTTTACTATAAAGTGATTAAGTATTTGTTAATTATGTATTAACTATATAAGTTAATTAAGTATTAACCCTTTAAATATTAATTCGCAACTCCAATAAACCATAGGGGACGCTGCAGCCTCTGTCTAATGGCGGATGAAAAAAATAAAACAAACGAATGCCGTAACTTATAACTTCCTTTGACGCTTAGTGAATGACAGTTATTTTTCATCGTGTTTGTGGGAAACTTTCTTTTCTATTTTTCTGAAATTACATTACACTACAAAGTGTCTGAAGCCTGTAATTTACCCCAAAGAAAACACGTGGAATGGAATGTTTTAACTTTTTTGGTATTATTGTTAATCACCGCAAGGTAGCATATTCGAGCTCTGGAGTTGCGAATTGAGACCTTCTAATGTGCGGTGCAGCATTTATTTAGTTAATATTAAGCTTATTAACGTTTTAAATATTTTGTGCAATTAGCCAAATACATGCGGGGCAAAGTGGATGGGGCAAAGTGAAATAGAATATTTCGTTTATTCACTCAATCACTTGCTTATTCATTTATTAATGAATTCATTACACATTCATTCTTTTACTCACTCATTTATTTTTCTTTAAAGAAATTAATTAATTTACTTAATTTTTCGTTAATTGATTCATTATCTTTTTATTTATTCATTCAAGCTTTTACTTACTGATTCATTTAGTCAAAAATATTTTTTATAATCGAATAAAACTATTTCATTAGAAAAATAATTTATTTTCCACTTTGCCTCATGGGAAAAAAAAGGTAAGGATTTCTTTTCTTTTCTTTTCTTTCTTTTTTTTTTTTTTTGAAGGCGCAAATTTACTGCCAAAAATAAAAAATACTGTTTCAATGCAAGTTTTATTAAAAAAAAAACAAAAAAAAAACAATGTTCTTTCTTTATTTACTGCAATTTTCAAAACATATTTCCAATTTGTTCAGTTTGAAAATGTTGAGTCATCTTAACTATTTTCCTTTGCCCCCACATTACTCTACTTACGAATGCACAAAACACATTTAAATAAAATTGCACTTTAAGTGTGGTATCTCACAGGTAACTTTGCAATTCAATTTTATCGAGAAATGAATATATTATCTGAACTTGCGCCATTCCACAATTTCTCCCGACGAAAATCGGGAGTTAATGCAATCATATAAAATAAAGTTAGAAAGTTATGAAATTCACTTAGCTTTTTTTATAATTCCAAAGTACGTTTCTTTGAAATGTTTGTCGCTAAAGCTAGGGGTAAATACCACTGACGTTTTTTAATTTATTTAATCCTTTCCGGCTATTTAGAAGCGCTTTCGAGTTTTTAATCCCGAGAAAGATTAGCATGTTTCCTTTAAAAAGGTTCGATAAAATATCCTACTTTAAAAATTAAATCAAACCCGGGAAGATAAATTACTATCTTCAATATTTCAAACTTGTTTTCTTTATAAGTATATTCATTTGTATTGGTTGGAGAAATTCTTAGAAAACTGGAAGCAATTAAAAAAGTTGTATTCATAGCAATAAGTTGACGTAATTAATGTAGCATCTTTTATTATACTAATGCTCCATTTCTCAAGTAAGTATTAAGCGAAATAAAAAAAAGGTGAGTAAAAACAATTTCTTTTCGCTTTAAGCAAGACGGGGGAAAAGCGAAAATCGAAACGATTAATTACAAAATTAATTAAACTTCTTAGTAGTTCAGCTCAGTAAACATCTAGTTTTTCAGTAAACATCTTTTTTCCCTTTTGTAAATCAATTCGAGTGGCAATGGGTGATGTCCTATTCCAGGTTTCAGATTAATAGTATTTTAACTTGAATCTCCAGATTGCACTCCATGGTACCCCGTACCTACGACTGTACGTGGTTTAATCGGACAGGTCACCCGCCCTGTCTAGTGGTCAGAGGAGTCTAACTGCGATTGGGAGGTCTTGGGTTCGAATCCCGGCACGGGCATGGATGTAATTTCTTTCTCCTGTCCTTGTCCTTCCTTTGTGTGAATGTGTTGTGCTGTGAATGGTTGCCTACCCTATACATGGGTCCTTATGGCAGCACCCCAAATCGCCGGCCTAGCTGCACAAGGAAACAACAACCAGTTGGATGGGGACCTTGGGAACAGCTCTGTTTCTTGATCCAGACTAGAAGCCGAACAACCCTGATCAGCAAGCACCCCCAGAGATATTTATTTGGAATGGAACTTGGAGGACTTTGTGAGCATGAACTCATTTAATGCGCCCCAGTCACCATTTACGAACACGGAGGAATGTGAGTAAAGAAGATCGGCTGTCGTCGAACCCAGGAACCTCCAGATACGAGTCCAACGCCTTATCAATTAAGTCACCACGGTCCCCAAGGCCCCACTCTGATTCTATTGAGTGCTGCTAACGAAGGGAGCGATTGCTCTTGAAAACGGTTCACCAATTTTAATATTATTTTAACGTCTATTAACGGTGTAGCATTTTACCACATTTTACTCTAATAGGCCAATTACAATACTTTAAGGGTTTTTCTTTTCTTTTTTCAGCTTCTTTGCTGATAGATTCAGTCCCAATACCTAAAAAAGTGTCGGTGTAGATGGCAAAAAATAAAGAAATGGTGATTCAAAGTACTGATGTGCACAACCTTACTATCTGTAAAAAAAAGCATGTTTTTAAATGTCCGATTTTTCAATAAGGTGTTTTCTTTATGACGTCACAAGTGATGAACTTTGGCGTACTACTTCACTGGCACGCTGAATGCTGTCTACCGCGTTCCAGATAATGATAATTAAGAAGCGAAATAAATATTGCGCTCTACGCTTGCTATCAACTATATTGTTGCAGTACATGTGAGTAAAGAAGATAATTAAATATTGCTCTCTGTGCTAATGGCATCAGTGTATGGCATTTCATCACTTGTGATGTCATGTGCAGAAGCGTAAAAAATGAAACTGAATCGGCTCACCGATTAACATATTTGTTAAAAAATATTAAACTTTGTCAAATTATTTAAAAAATGGTGAAATCCGTAGTTTTTAAGCATGCTCTTCCAGAAGAAAATTCTTTTAAAATTTTGGAAACGACCCCATTATAGCTCTATAGTAAACAGCATAAATATTCTGGAGTGTTTTTGTCACTCCGTCTTTTGATCCTAAAACAAGATTTTCAATCTGTACAAAACGAGTCGTAGATTTTCAGCTGATTCCACAATGCAAGCACAGTTGAGGAATTTCAGTTTTACAGAAATATGATTCAAGATCTATCAACTGTTAGAGGTTTTGTATTGTTGGGATCTTTTCTGAATTAGGTGGTTCTTGTTCAACTTCCACGCTTGGGTGATCATCGGTGAAACACGTTCGGCCAGTGATTAGTTTCCAGCTGATCAGGGGTGAAATTACGCAACTGGAAAAGAATGATTCTTCAACCGGTTCATGTTTTTAAAAAGTTTTAGAAAAGAACAAAAATGTTTGCACCCTTTGATCATTCATGCAAACTATTTTTCGACAGGATTGAATGTCAGTGCGCAATGCCATCTGGCGATGCGCCAGATGGCATTGCGCACTGACTAAAATTTCTAAATTATCATTAAAAAATTTGATTGATGTAAATTTCAATCGCGTATCAAGATTGATTAAACGAGTTTATGACTGAGTAAAACGATGTAAAATTTTACGCATGAAATACAGGGTAAAAAATAAACATAAAACTAAAATGACCACCATACGTCCCGAATTTTCAGTTCCTTTCCAGAGTTTTTATTAGGTTTATTAGGGCCTACTCTTGTTTTGGCCCTGATTTTAATTTTCTCAGCTGTCGCAAAAATGGATGTATCAATGACCAAAATGTAGACATTTATTATTGATTAATTATTTAGTTTTTAACATATTTTTATTCGCAAAGTTAGAACTTCATTTGATTTTAAAAGATGCCATTTCACTCCGTGGTGCAGTCAGGGGAATGTTAGTCAAAACCCCTCCCAAAACTATAGGTTTAAACACGTTTGACAATCCTAATGCAGTAGTTTATAAGGGCTCTGTAATGACCAGAAACAGAAACCTAGAAGGTAATTTCTGGCTGCGTTACTGATTTCAGTACCTATTCGTAGTAGTTTACTGATAATACTGCGGCTAAAAGTTGAACATTCTATATTACGACTAGACATGGTAGCTAGAAATAGTTGAAGCTATGCTGAACACAATATGTTGTTGCAATAAAATTTTCAAAGTATCGAAAAAGAATGTTAAATGAGTTATTCAGTGAAATGCAACATCTAGCAGAGAACTTTTGAATTAGTTTCGTATTCGGCAAAACCCCTCTTTATGTTCCTAAAAAGAAAAATTTTCAACTTCTCGCCAAATTTGACGTTAAAAATAAGTTATCAAATTGCCAACAACTTGGTAATGCCTCTTCAGTTTCTCGCCATGCTCATAAGACTCCAATGTTAAAAAGCCCACTGCGCAGGCACAATTATTTGCAAAGTGAAACTTCACAAACGAAGCTAATTTTGAATGCAAACAACAATATGGCAATTAAAGGTATAAATGCCAAACTTAGCAAGACTGCACCAAATTAAGCATATGAAAATAACTTCTATTCCCAAGATTTGTAACAATACCTTTTGTGACTAGGCCGGTAAATGATTCTCTAGAAATCATTAAAATACTAAAATACTCTTTCTTTTTTTGCTCAGGAAAGCAGCATATAGAGTAGCTGTGATAGGTCGAGGTTTGACTTTTACAATGTTTACTTCTTGACAGATAATATGGTAGGGTGAACGACCGTCATTTGAGTTTGGTAACTTCCACAGTAGTAATGAGAAACTACTCCTACTCAAATCCAGGGCCCAATCTCCCAATAGGCAGCTGCCTAGGGCGGCAAAATTTTCAGGGGCGGCAAATTTTGCTTTAAACTATTTTTTTTTCATTATTACTCTTGAAGTAAACTAGTAGCATTCTTTCATTTTCCATAGGGACATCCTTTTCTTGTAAATGAATAATGTTTACTTTCGCTCCTCTTATGAAAATGAAATATTTTTTAATCATGGTAGTGTGAAGAGAAAAATGGTGTCGATTGAAGACAAGCGAGTGTCATTGCGTTTGTCCAGAAGCTCCAACAAGATTGGAGTTTGACTAAGATTTTTAGTGCCATAGTAAAGTTTATTCAATTATGGCTTCTTCAGTGATTGACGCGTAGTTTCTCTTCTACATTATTAATATTAAAAACTTTTCTGTTAATAGCATTGAGTCTGGGCCGCAAATGAAAATGAGTGACGAGCGAAAAAGGCTAAATGATTTTAAATGAAGAAAACATGCTTAGTTAAAAACCGATGAATAAAAAGGAGTCTTCATCTTCATACAGTTTTTAGAAAGTGATACATATTTTTCAAATAGGCAGCTTTCAAAAGCAGAATCTTTGAACTTTTTGGAATGTAGTCCAGTAGCAATTTACAAGTGAAATACCATCGAGCAATGAGGAGTGGTAAGAAACGTAAAGTGAGTGAACGTAATAACACAGAGGAAATTATTTAAACCGTTGATTTAAATAATTTCCTCCATAGATGAAAACAATTTTCATTTTGCCGAGTGATAAAATACGAGTATGCACGATTTTAAACATTCATAACACCTAATCAGAAGGAACGTTAAACATAATCAAAAAACAATTTTATGAAAGAAAAAAAGCATTCAATGTTGCAATTTTGTCTCCAAATTTACCAAATAAGGAATATTTTGGGAGGTCACAGTGACCTGCCATTGGGGCACCCCTGAATATAAGATGCCATCATTTCTTTATAAGCTTAACAGTTTCAATTTCGGGAACACTATTTTTTTTTTAAATCATGGAAGTTTTGCATTCTTTTTCTTTTATTTTTTGAGGGAAGGGGGCGGCAGATTTCAGATCTGTCTAGTGGTGGCGTGGAGCTAAATTCGGCTCTGCTCAAATCCACGCAAATAACTCGTTCCTCTTTCACTGAATTCCCCCAAAAGAAGTATACATTGTACAGGTCAAGATTGAACTTATCAGAGGCACACAATAGCTCAACTGCACTGAAGATTTCCGAACTATTTAAGCTTTGGAATTGGAAAATACATGTATTTATTTACGCTGAAAGCGTTTTCATTAACAGCATCCAACTTAACTTTCAAATTGGGTATTGTTCCCCGTATTAAAACGTGGAGTTCTTGAAGTTGAAACGGATGACAGGGGTCTTCCGTTGACGTTCAAGTTATAGATCAGTTACGAACGAGACGATTACCGAACTAATTCTTTTCGGTTAAACTTCATGTTTCCTGTAACAGACGAACAAAACATATCGAAAAGTCGACCGAAACACAACAAACATTCCCTAATTTTCAATTGAGTTTGAGTTTATGAATGTGCAGCAATCAGCAGTGTGCATGTGTATTTCCTTTCCAACTTTTGTAAGAGTAATTTATTCAATGTCGTCTGACATGTTTCTCCCCAAAACTTACTTCAACTTGCATAATAAAGGAAGAGAGTTTAAATGTAATTAGCTGCATATAATGAGGAAATTTTCCGAGCCAAAAGAGGGAGTTACTGAAGTTTAGCTCTCAGTGATGCTTAAAAAAGATGAAATTATGCAGATTCTTGGCATGTGGCAAATATTATTCTTCATTCGATGTCTTCGTAAAACACTAAAATTAACATACCAACTGAAATCGCTAATAATAGCAAGACATAAATTCTTTATGTTAAGTGCAGATTAAAATACTCTAATCGATAAGTCTAAATAGCGTTCGGAAAGTTTTAAAACTTCCTCAAGGCATTAGAATTATTTTGATTAAATTTTGCAATAAAAGCAAGATTACAGATTTGTACAATTTTGAAATGGGAAGCTTTCATAGGGCCAACGCATAGAAGTTTATGAAGAAATGTCATAGGTGATGCTTCAATTGTTAAGCAATGATCATTTCTAAGCATTCATTTCATAGCAATTAAGACATTTTTTTATAATTAGAGTCTAATAAAGTGATTAGGATCTGCGTGGCCTCCACAATACTGCCAAGTTAGCATTGTCTAAACTACAAAATTTATTTCAAAGTCTACATTATGCCAACATTTAAATTCAAAATTGGAAAACTAATAGCGAAACTTAATAGAAAGTATCTCGTGTTATTTAGAATTAAGTAATTTATTTCAAATTTAATATTCCAAGAAATGAATAAGAAAATAAAGGGGCTTTTCAGAACAAAAATACTCCTATTATAAAATTTTCTGTTCGTGTAACTTCAAGGGGATCGGAGGTCACTGTGACCTCCCAAAAATTTCCTTCTTCGGCAAATTTTGTCTGACAGTTTGGCAAAATTATCATCATTCGGCAGAGTTTGGAGTTCTATTCGGCAAAAATTATCATTATTCTGCACAATTTGCAGCTCCATTCGGCAAAATTTGGAGTTCGATCGGCAAAACTATCATTATTCGGCAAAATTTGAAGTTCCATTTTGCAAATTGAGACTTTCCGCCTTTCCAAAAATTTAAATACGGGGGGTGGGGTGGGAGGAGCATGTTCTTGGGTATTTTTCATTGAACGAGGTATCCACTTTTTGAGCGTCTGTTGGATTTCATGATGCTTTCAAATTACGGTTTATTCAGTTGCCTTGAAAATTTAATAAACAAAATTTCAGAAGAACGGATCACCATCGTTATGATACACCCAAATAATCAACGAAAATAACGTCATAAACCTAGTTTAGAGAAAGTGTTCGCATCCTCTTAACTGCAATTTAAGTTTAACAACACAATGAGGCTGTTTTCAAAATTTTAAATGTATTTTTTTTTCTGAAAGAGCATGCTTAAAAACATAGGATCTGACCATTTTTTAAATAATTTGTTTAAGTTTAATATTTTAGAGAAATTACTTAAATCGGTGCGCTTTCATTGTTTATGCTTCTGCCGATCACATCACAAATGATGAACTGCCATTCATTGTTTCCATTTTCGCAGAAAGTAATATTTAATTCGCATCTTTACTCACGTGTATTGGCAACGATATGGTGGATAGCAAGCGTAGAGAGTAATATTTCATGCGCTTCATGATTATCATAACGTGGAAATGCGATAGAAAGATGCGCCAAAGAGCATCATTTGTAAGTCATCAAGACCACGCCTTGTTTGAAAAATCGGACATTTTAAAAAAATTAATCAAAAAATAACTATTGGAAAAAATGAAAGTATTTTCTGGGTCTATGTTATTATTTTTTTTTTTGCATATTCTATCAATTTCAGTGACTAAAAGTAGTACTTTTGACTGAAGGAAACAACCCCATTGAAATTTAAAACGAAGTATCCAGCTATTTACAACAGAAAGATCAAACCCATATCTCGGCTTTCGTTCCATGCTCATACTTTTATGTTTCATTTCCCTTAGAAAATCAAATATTCAGCAAGTTGCTTGGTAATAAGAAAACTTAATTTTAATTTCCCGAAAACCCACGAAATTACCCACAATAATAGAAATGAGAGTAATAATTGCTAATGGCTTAAAGAACCAACAGAAGCAAATAAGATTTCGTCTCAAAGAACGTAATGATTATTTTTTAATGCGTAATTACACAAAAGTGAAAAGATGTTTTTGCATTTATAAGTCTTTATAGCATTGAATTTTAAATGAAAAACTAGCAATAATAGTTGCAAAATACAACTTAGATATTTCACTAATTTAAGTCATATGAATCTCTTACATATTTTTGGAAAGAGCCGATATTTTCATATTCTCTTTCATTGAAAAAAAAAAAAAAAAAAAACCATGCCTGAAAAGACAAGTTAGTCATAATATCATTACCCAAATGACTTTTAAGAAACAAATTTCAATTAAATCTTAAATAAAAATTGTAATAAACATATTTAATGATGTTTAATGCACATCTAAAGATTTTTGTTTTTCAATTCAAGCAGTTTCTTGAGAATTAGCTTCCTTTCTTCAAAAAGTACGTCTTGAATTCCTATGGGCTATTAGACGAAACATTCATTTATTATTTATTCTGGTAGCATTAAAACTTTATTAATGGGATTAGGAATTCGAATTTTAGAAGAAAATGGTACAGAAAAGTACACAAGTAAAATAATTTTGAAACTGATTTTTAAGGATCTAATGGTTTTAGTTCAAAACAACATAAAAAATGAATTAAGGTTTCTTTAAAATGCACAGTTATTTAACTTTTGCACAGTTTTTTAAAGAATTCCTTTGCTAATTTTAACAGGCATCTTTTGCTGAAACCATTGAGATCTTTCTGCAATTCATGCTTACAAACGTACAGTTTCAGAGCTGATAAGAAATAGGTGGGGGTTTTAGAAACAAGAAAGAATCGGATAAACAACATAATAAAAGAAAAACACTTACTTATGCGCAGAATAATAGATGAGAAAGTCAGCGATCTCCAACAAGCAGTAAAATTGCAAGGTAGAAAAAAAAAACAATAAAATGGACAAGGAACTTCTTTGCCAATGCGAACAGTTAGATATGTAGACTTGAAAATAATCGCTCACCACATGGCGACTAAAGGTTTTACTTTGGCGATTAAATAAAATACTCAATCGGCCTCTTTTTAAAAATCTCATAGGCTGTACATAAATTTTGCTTCATTAATTGTTTTTAACAAGCCATTTCTATTCCGTCACTCTGAGTTTGTGTTGTTAAAACGATCTCAAATTTTATTCCATTTTGCCAAAGACGAAGAAAGTCGTATGTGCACTTCAGTTTTTTTTTAAACAAAAACTGATGGTTGAAGGTCCGTTAATCCATCTTTTCAATAAACATTCATATGTATGACGTTGCAGTTAGGTCTCGTATAATAATGCTTTCTGTAAAAAAAAAAGTCCTTGATAAAGCGGCTACTAATAACAAAAAGGTAGCTACTTAACTAAAAGTGTCAACTAGCCGCTAGCGATTGTTTAACAGTTTCCACTTTTAGATCTGCAGCTATGTTACAGAATCCTAAAATCCCAAAATGTGAGTAAATGGTGAAAATAAAAGTATTTTATTCACAATACACCGGATTAAAAAAAAAAAAAAAATCAAGTCTAACGTACTTGATGGCTTTTCCTTTTTTGCGCGAAATGCCTGCATTCTACTATTTTCAGTTTCCGCTTAATTGTCAGAACTTGATTCGCATTCATACAGATTCTTCGTCAACTGAATCAGTTTTTGTTTGAAGGAAAAAGTGATACAACTTTGAAGTCCGCTTGAACAGTTTTATTCAGTGATGGATTTACAGATTTCGGGGCCCGTCGTAATGCATTTTTGGGGCCCCTTAATGATGAACGTAAATACGTAAAATATTTTCAGATGCTTTCTCTGAGGAGTTCCTTTGGGGGACCTCTATATCATGGGGGTCCCTCCCAATTGCGACATATGTGACGAGGTAAAATTGACTCTTGTTTTATTACAATGTGCGTGTGCGTTTATAATGTTGATTTTATCACTAAATGAAACATAACATGTCGCACGATCAATCTAATGAGCAATGGTGGCGATTGGGGCTCATTAGTAGGGTGGTGAAGGGGGGGGGGAGACAACTAACAGCCATGGGATTTCGAGCGGCAGCAAAAACTGAAGAAAAAAAAAAGTACAAAATATTGTTAGGGCTGATTTTGAGAACATTGAACCAGATCAGTGGAAACTGATGTAAGTTTAACAACTTAACTCACATTTTTCTTATGATTTTGATGAATTTTCTACACAATAACTTTCCCTAGAGAAGCACTGAGACATGAATTAGACTTACATTATTTACCCGGAAATACTTTCAGGTGTCAGAAGCACTTCGTAATAATTTTATTAAACAAGTATGGCTTGTTTAAGTAAAACAGTTGATTTACTAATATATAAACTATGAATAGATGAACTAAAAGTTATTGCTTGTGCTAAATAATGTTTCGTCAACAGATATACAAAGTAAAATAAATAATTATGTTCTGAAAATTTTGACATTTCTGCCTTTTTTTATAATTTCCAGTTTTGGTGTCTAAATTGAAAAATAAAAAAAATAACCATATGAAAGTGGGAGACGGTTGCCCCCCAAATCGCCGCCACTGCTAGTGAGTAAAATGTCGTTGTAAGGCGGAAAGAAATTCGGAGGTGTAGTAGTCGTAATCAAGGCCTGATTTACTAATAGGTTCATTTGGCCTTTCCCTGGGTTCCTCTCGGGGAGCTCCCAAAATTACTAGCTATTTGGAACATTTTCTTATAGGCATTGTGCTACAATATGATTAAAGTGAAAAACCAACGTAAATAAAGCACAAATTCTGTAGACAAGCAAAGATAAAATTAAAAATTTTAAAATCCTTCGACTGAGTCGCAACTGTAGAATCAAGAGGGAAAATTGAAACGCCTTTTAAAAGCCTTATGTAATTAAAAATCAATGTCAAGTATTTTATTTGCTACTAGTGGCACCCGCACGGCTTTGCCCGTAATAGAAAAATTAAAGGTCTTTTGGTTCGCTTGTATATTTACAAATAATGTATGGTGAATTTTCTCGCCAATTGGCTTGTACCGACGTTACAGTTCCACGTTATGATAATTTCGTATCTCGCCAATTGTCTTGTGCCCATGTTACGGTTCCACGTTATGATAATTTCGTAATTTATGATAGTTTTTTTTCTTAAAATTGAATAAAAAAGAACTACATCGAATTTTCGAAAAATCGCTTCGAGGTGCACACCCCCATGCTACATACTAACTTTGTGCCAAATTTCATGAAAATCGGCCGAACGGTTTAGGCGCTATGCGCGTCACAGACATCCAGACATCCTCCGGACAGACTTTCTGCTTTATTATTAGTAAAGATTAAATAGAAACTGGCAACAGATAAAATTTTTAAATCATTGCGTTTCATTTCCTTGTCGGCCAACAATGAATTCAGTTATGAATCGCATGAATAAAAGCTCAGCCGTTATTGAAATCTGCTTTAAAAAACGTTATAGTTCGAATTCTATGAACCATGAAGTTCCAATCATATTCTATCAGACGCGGAAAAACATTCTCTTATTTTTTGGTATTAAATTTTAAATTTTTAACTTTGTTTTCACTGCAAAAATCGCGAAAAACCTTTTAGAGGTACTTAATTAATATCTTCGTTAATTAATGTCATCCAAAGACGCAACCTAGCTAAGAACACTTTTGATCAACTCTCCTTTCGAACATTTTTTTTTTCAAAATTGGTCCATCCGTTTAGGCGCTAGAGTGCCACAGACAGATACACATACACACAGATACACAGACACGTCAAACTTATAACCCCCTTCCTTTGTGTGTTGGGGGTTAAAAATACAGCATATAGCTATTTCAAGGCTACAATGGGGCCCCCTTCATCAGTGCAAGAAGCTCACCAAACACAACCAAAAGTCACGAGAGAACTAACAGAAAGCACGTGGACACCGGTATTAATTATATAATACTGGTGTGCACGTGGTTGTTGTTAGCACTGATGAAGAGGCTCCATTGTAGCCTTGAAATAGCTATGTGCTGTATTTTCTTCAGAAGTTGTGCTTTATTTACGTTGGTTTTCCACTTTAGTCATATTTAAAAAGTATTTGAGTAGACAGTCTGGAAAAAAAATCCCTCCATCTCAGACACCTACTATTAAGTCCCTTTCTCTTTGAACAATTTCTTTTCTTAGGTAACTTTTTCGAATAAAAACAATCGTTTGGCGCAGTATAGTCTACTAAGGGTGTTGCGCCGAAAAAAAAAAAAAAAAAAAACAATCTAACCAACCAACCTACTATCAAGTGTTTCATTAAAAAACATTTATTGGATTTATTTTTTAACCAATTTTGTTTTCAGCGATAGCTTTTACGCGATACTAAGTTTTATTTGCATACTGCTAACTTTTTTCTTTGCGTAATTTTTTACTTTTATGGGAAAGTAAAGTTTAAAATAATTCTTTTCAAAATTAACCATTTTTTGAGGTATAAATATTTTAAAAAATGATACCGTTCTGGGTTACAATGAGTAAAATTCGAATTAATACCGAAGGTTTTAATATTTCAGCTTTTAATGGCACTTTCCAGTTTTCTTCACTTAACCCGCTTTCACATTATTCCTATGCAATATCACGAAACTGCAAAGACGGTAGTGGTCGCCAATGGTCCATAAAAACCTTTTAGAGAAGAACCCATTGGGATATACGAAGTAAATTTCACCGCTTCATATTTATTTTTTGAGTGCTTATGATGATAAGTGAACTTTTATGGAACCTTAGAGCTTGCATATGCCAATATTGAAGCTATTTGAAAACTTTCCTGCTTGAAGCAAATGAAAAATAAATACTGTAAGCAATGCATTTAATTTTTTTTTCTTCATTAATGAATAAACGCTGATTTACAGAAAGGAATAATTAGCAATTAACAATTTTCGTTTGAATTACAATAGACGTAGCGGGGGGGGGGGGGGGGGGGGACAAGGGCGCCCATATGCAAAATTTAAAGGGGGGGTGCTTAAAATTTTTCCCCATGGTTTAGCAGAATATTTTCCCCATGGAGACCGATTTCAGTACAGATTAGAGATAGTAAAACGTGACATTTTTAATAACTCATTCATTAATGGCTGGAAAAGAATATTTTATGCATTTTTTTCAGAGAAAAAAAGCACTAAAAGCAAGGAAGTTCTCATTTCTAAGCGGGGGGGGGGGGGGTATTTATACATTAACAATTTTTTTGGAGGTGGGCCAATCTATTTTTTGTTATCACGAGATATTTAGGGATGTGTATTTCAATGCAGTTAAAAGTATTGGTTAGTATTAATAGAAACATGTTTTGTGGTATTAACATAATGCGAGTTCCTGTTATACAATGTGAAAATCCAACAGTGTTTATAGTGACGATTAAAAAGGTATATTATAACTAAACACACTCTCCATCTTTTGAAAATTAATGTAGTGTTGTAATGGTTGGTTTAAATGGATAATATTTCATGTCTGATTCGTTTAGCAAGAAATTAATTTAATCCTTTATCTTTTTGCTAAATTTCTATTAAACATAGTCTTCTGTCAAAATTTAATTCAAGCTTTCAATTAATGACTCTGGATACCAAAATATCGTTATGGTTATAAGACATCGAGTTAGCACCAGATGATTTAAGTCACAAATCAAAGAAATCAGATGTAGTTTCTCATTTTGATTTCAGTTGCAGGTACCACATTTGTGCTTAGCACCGCAGAATAGTGCTAAAACTACCCTGTGTTGGCGTAATTATGGAAACAAAAAATCAAGAGGTAGGGGAACATGGGGCAAAGTGAAATAGCGGGGCAAAGTGAAATGGTGAAATATTTACTCTGCTTTTAGCTCCACTTATCTGGTATTATTTTAACTATATCGTACCATGTGTAGTCTATTCCAGTCAGGAAAAAATACCGCTAAAGATTGAAGCATTTGGTAATGTAGGCAATTTTTAAAAATGGTACTCGTTTTGTAATATTTTGTTCTAAGTCAAAAATTATCTTTGTTACTATTCAATGCTGAATTTCTTGCTATTAACATTTTAAGTATTAATTGAGACCTCCTAATATTCAATGCAGTATTAATTTAGTTAATATTAAGCTAATTTGTATTTTAAATAAATTGTACAATTAGTCAAGTACATACGGGACAAAGTGAAATAGTTTGTTTCATTTACTGACTCAATCATTTAATACAAATCACTTAAGTTTTCATTTATTATTTAATTCATTTACATTCCTTCACTAAGTAATTCACTTATATTTATTCATTCATTCACTTATTTTCTTATTCATTCATTCTTTTACTCGCTCATTTATTTTTCTTCGTACATTAATTGATTTATTCTTTTAATTATTCGCTTATTGTTCCGTTATCGTTTCATTTATTCATGAAACCTTTTATTTGCTGATTCTTTTGATCAAAACTTTGTTTTATAATTGATTAGAAAATATTCCATTAGAAAAATATTTTATTTTTCACTTTGCCCCATGAAAAAAAAAAAAAAAAAAAAAAGTGAAAATATTCCACTTTTTTTTGAAGATTCAAATTTACTGCCAAAACAACAAATAATGTTTCATTTCAAGTTTTATAATAAAATACTGTTTGACCACGGATTGTAAGTAATTTGGCAATCTGCCAAGTAAAGACTATTCCATCTGAATGAATCTAGCAGGGGAGAAAAGAAAATAGCGATGGGATTTTGATGCACGCGTTTTATAATGTCACTAGTGCCTTATTCATTTATTGCATTTTCAAAAATAGTTATCATGGAAACAACAAAAGGAAAATAAAATATTTTCATTTCGTTCAGGAACGTAGAAGCAAAACGGTAAGCTCAAAAATTTGTTGTGAATAAATAAATCATTTTTTGCCGTGAGAATATAGATCGAATATAATTCAGATTTAAAAAATGTTGCTTTGAGCAAATTTTAATTTTTACAAAAATAAGGCTAAATAATAGAGAGGTAAAAGTGCACAGATGAAACAAACCAACTAACATCCCTATAAACTAATAGATACGTCCATTTCCGCTTATAAACCGGATATTAGACTTTCCATGTAACCGATGGTCAGACAGTACAATGTTCTTTCTTTGTGTACCGTAATTTTGAAAACAAATTTCCAATTTGTTCATTTTGAAAAAACTCAGTCATCTTAACCATTTTAGTTTGCCCCACATTCCCCCACTTAGTATTCTGCCGAGGGCAGATAAACGGCAGTATCTGCAGAAAAGAGTTTTCGAGATATTTGAAAATGTGCGTTGGATTCAATACTAACAATAGGAAAATGATGGAATTGGACTTTTTTTTCAATGGAAACCAAATAAGCAAGCTTGTACAATAAAGCTAGAACGTACAATCGATTAAAAAAAAAAAAAAAACAGTTATTGCCCTTTACCTGCCAACGGCAGTATTTATCAAATATCGTAAAATCACCAATTTATCAATTTGTAAAGATATATAAATGAACTCTCTGCATTTCAGACATCCATCACATTTTCAAGAAGAGGACTTTAGAGTTCAACTTACCCAAAGAAAGAGTGTAGAAACAACCTTAACGTCTAGGATGAATTGCGCCTGCATTTGTGTGTGTGTGTGTGTGTGTGTGTGTGTGTGTGTGTGTGATCAAGCTGGAGCCAAACATTGGAAAAAAAAGGAGAAGAAACGCGTCATGGTTTTTTAAAAGTGATTTTCTTAAACTCTTCTGTTTGATTAATAAAAAACTTTATAATAAAATTTATTTTCTTATTTTTACTTCCAACTAGATACATTTAATAGTCCAGAACTCGCGTCAAAATGAGTAACCTGAGAACTCAAATGTGAGAATTTCTCTCACACCACCAATTTCCCTTATATTCAACAATACGTAGTTGATTTAATCATTTGTTTTAGTTTGTACCAGGTTTAATATCTGATGAATAAAAATAAAAACACGTTTTCAGTAAATCACGAGAGCACTTGCACGATGAAAAAAAACTCACAGTTCATCTACTGCGATTGTAAACCGTCCCTCTTCCAAGGGCGGATCCGGAAAATGTTCAAGGAGGGGGCGATTGTTTTTTGCTGTTCACTCTTTGGAACTTCAATCTCTTTCAACTGTCGAAGGAGTGTGCTGATCCCCATCGCTTACCCTTATGTCTTACCCTTTCAAAACATATCCAATGTGAGCCTTTGAACCTATCCCTAATTATCATCTAAGATCGTCTAAAATTGAGATTTTAGAACTTCAATTTCAAAAAAAAATCCTATTGAAAGTTCTAGTCCCTATCCCCAAAGTAATAAGAGATGGACTACGACTACGTTTTCAAAACTTCGATTCCGAAAAAATTCCGGGGAATAGCTCCCTTTCTTCTAACACCATCGAAGATTATGTAAAATTGCGTTTTTGAAACTTAACTGTCGAAAATACACTTGAAGAAAGTACTAGTTTCTCGGCTCAAGGAGGGGGCGATCGCCCCCATCGCCCCTCCCTTGTATCCGTCCTTGCCCTCTTCCCTGTGACAGTCGAAATATCTCAGCAACTATAGAGTAGGTTACAGGAGAAGCTAGAAAGAGCAGGTCCTTTCCCTATAGCAGGGGTTCCCAAACTTTTCCGACTCGCGACACCCTTTGAAGAATTTATCACGGCACCCCGAAAGTCTATCTCTATTTTACATACATATTGAAAATATGGACATTTCCCGGCACTCCCTTTAGGAGCCCGTTCCCTTTTAAAGAGTAGAATACCAATGTATACTTTTCCTCTACTTGGTGTAAGTATTTTGCTCACGGCGCCAGTTTTTGGGGGTCAACTAAAGTTTAGCCTTTAAATTTCAACTAATATAATGCATTGTAATAAAATTACAGCGGTTTAGGTTAGTACGCATGGTTAATGACACAAAAAAGGGGTACGTAATGAGTTGAAAAGGGTTGAGTACTCCTCGTGTAACGCAATGTTGTCTCGATAATAAAAAAGTGGATATAAGTTCAAAAATAGAATGTTTGTAAAAATTACCACTCAAATTAATTACCAAAGAAGCTGTTAGCATGTATGCGTGCGATAAAATTTGAGTCATGTAGTTTCAAGAAAAAAAAAAAAGCTTTATTGCTGTAATGTAAACGTAATTTTGAATTTCACTAACATTTTTTGTTTTCTAATCGTAGTTGAATTCATAAAAAGTTCAAGGAGCTTGTAGAAAAAGGACCATTGAGATTTTATTTACTGGAGTTTCACCTTATGTTTCTCTTTCAAGCCACGAATTTTCTTCAGAATGCCTGATAAGGAACTTACGAAGCTCATCGTATCCTAAGGTTAAAACACTGAAGGGGAGACCTGGGAGCCACCAAAGAAATCTGAAAAAGACATCAATCGTTAAGCAATTTTATACAACCGAAACCGAAAACTCTGACGAAACCCAGCAACATATAGAAGGAAGAAAGGATGAGTAATAGACAAAACTCCCTTTTTTTCTCTTCAAAATGTACAAAAGTTCTTTACTTTTAGCGCTAAAATCTTATTAAATTCAAATGAACATGAAACACCGGCAGACCTCGGGGTGGCTGTTCATAACCTTCACCACTGCCTTGTAAATACCAACTAGCTCATAAAATTCACTCTGACAACAATAGATGGTTGCACCGTCTTTATGGGTCGCAGCAACATCAGTTTAACCCGCCTAAAATTCTTATTATTTAAATCCAAACTTACGACTGTCTGTTACTGGACCCTTGTCTCTTACTGGTGCCGTAACCCTACTTTATGGAAAAAAAAAATCTCACATTTTCCATACAGTAAAAAAAAAATGTCGAAGTATTTTACATTTTATTCCAAAAGTATCGTGCAAAGATTTTATCTCGTAAAAATATTTGCGATACAGTTTGCAATTAATTAATATTTCAACTCCACGTGTCAAAATATCATATTTTAAAAAATAACTTCTTTCATTCGATAGATATAGCATAAAAAAATCAGAAAACTCGGAAGCAAAATATGTTTCTTGCAACCGAGAAATTTATAAAGAGAAAAGAGATAATCTTGTTTCGAGGGAAAATCTTTTACCGCAATCTTTTTAAGGTCAATAAGTACGTTTCGTTTAGGACGTAAAAGAAGTTCAAATGATTTGTTAAAGGTTTTGGAAACATTCGAGTAAAAGGTTTCGATAAAATATTTGCATTGAATGAAACATCGGTGACGAAAGTTTGGTATAAATGGGGTATTTATATAGTTAAAGATGTTTGTTAATCTTTGAATTTGGAATAAGGAAATGTTTTCCTAAGCTTGAGAAGCTAAATCATTAATCAGGTAAAAATTGCGAATATTTGACGCTTGCTGGCAAATTTTAAAATGCATTTCATTAATAAACAATGTGAAAAAATGAAGAATTTTTTTTTTTATGTGTTAAAGACTTACAATTTACTTTTTAAAGACTTACAATTAAATTTACACTTGTTTTTGATTTTGTGTTATTTTTCATAATGAAAGAACGCCTTAAAATAATTATATTTCTTTCGCTTTTTCACTTTCAATGTTTTTTATTGAAATCGTTATAATTAATATATAATAGATAATTAATATCTATTGTCTAAATCGGTAAATTTGATATGGGCGAAGTTAACGGAGTGGAAAGTTACGTTTGTAGTTACAGATATATAGGGTTTCCGAAAAGTCCTTGACACATTTTAAAAAATTATAGAAAAGCAACAAACTGTCGTATGAATATGCGGTTTGCGCCGTAATACTTCACAGGTTCACAATTTTTTTATAAAATCGTAAAAAAAAAGAAAAAAAGTGTAATTATCAGTAATTCATAAAACTAATTAGTGTAGAGCAATTCGTCAAATGCAAAAAGTTGTCGTATCAATATGAGGTTTGCGCCGTATACTTCATAGGTTCAAAAGTTTATGACATGGTAAAAAAAAGGAGAAAAAGAATAGGAAAAAAAAAAGAAAAAAGAAAATATAATAATACGTAATTTTTGCATTGACGGCTGCATCGTCACAGTAAGAATTTATTTTTTTATTATGACGATACAGTCGTCAATATAAATTACTAAAAACTACACTTTTTTTTAAAATCATTTTCTATTTTTTTTTTTTTTTTTACAATTTCATAAAAAGTATCTTGAACCTGTGAAGCATTATGTCGCAAAGTGCACATCAATACGACAATTTGTTGCTCTTCTAAGAAATTTTAAAATGCGTCAAGGACTTTTCGGATACCCTGTACTTCAGTCGATGTGAATACTGGGTTATTGAGCTTTTCCTTTTTTGAAAAATTTTATTTTTGACTAACTTATTAAAAAAATAAATAAATAAAAATAATAAATAAATAAGTAAGTAAATAGATAAAAAACAGGAGGTTATCGATTTAGACTTTAAGTTTTTTTTTTTTTGGTACAAGCACAAGTTTTCGCACGATGAATCTAACGAGAAGCTTACTATTTTTTTTATTGGTAGAGGGATCCTGAGACTGTCAAACATCTTTATTTAATCATATTAATCAATTTGAAAGAAAGTTATGGGCGGAAAAGGAGTAATTTTAACTTAAATTCGTAAGGATTACGTAGATATTTTATTCATTAAATAAATGATTAAATGCGAAGGGTATTGTTAGGAACTACTTTTTACATGGTTTTCCTAATTATAATTATTTAAAAAATAAAAATAATATAAGAGAAAAAACTGAACTTATTTCAAAACAGACTGTGCAAAACTTATGGAGCGTATTTGTGATTTCTGAAATTTTTTAAAAAGTTAACTTATTTTCTTCTAGCAACTAGGCCTTTAATTATGAAACATATGACGTAAGGAAAAGTGGTAAAGGAAAATAAAAATGTTGACATATGAGGCAGTGAGAAGCAAAGGGATGCAAGTGGTAAAATTAACAATTTGGAGATAACCAGTACACATGGTAGGTGAACCTCTCCTCTGTCTTGGGGCAAGAGACGGTACTAGTAGCCCTGGTAGTTGCTGCTATACAGCATGATTTAGAAAAAAGAAATCAATGAAAGCCTACCTAGGATGTTATTTTTAAACGAGTTTTACTCAAAATTAGAATTTGTCCACTTACATCCCTTTGCTTCTCATTGCATCTTATGACCTTCTAGAAAATGAACTCTGCAGATTTATAAGAAACTTAAGAAGCGATGTGTCCTCTAATCAAAAAATGTTATGTAATTTATAAGCAACACCTCACTGTCGAAAATCTATGATTCGTACGCAATAGAGAACCTATATTATGTGATATTGAAATCGTAACAATTTTGAGAATATATGCTTCAGTTTCAGCTCCATATCAAAAATGCAGTAGCTGAGGACTTGAGAAAAGTTCCAGCATCATAAATAAAAATCATTTAATATCAGTGATTTCCCTATTATGTGTACATAATTTCATTGATTTTTAAAAATTACAAATAGCAAATGTAAGTAAAAATACTAAAACGCTACGTGACATTATATCAAACATAGCTAAAAGCGTCAGAAAAAAGTAATTTATTCAACTGACGCAAGTTGTGACGCAAGTATAGTTGAAATGAAGCTCCATAGAGCAAACAAGAAGCCACACCACCAGCTCGAACCGTTCCAGTTTTAAATAGAACGTAACCGCGGGGAAAATAGTTAAAGAGAGAATCGGCTAAATTTGGGCATTCCATATCCGAAACTTTGTGTGTAAACTTAAATGGTCAAGATTATTCAGTGTTTTAAATGATATTGAACCTTTACTGATAGAGTTGTGAAGGAAACATCCAAAACAAAACACATGCCTGACATTCAATGCAAAACGTTGTATACTATTCGCAATAAGTTTTTCTTATTCAAAATAAAATACAACTGTAGTTACTCGCATGTTTTATAGTTGGGGCAGACCTAACTTGGCAGCATTGGGAAAGCTACGCAGATCCTTATCACAGAATTACCACCCTACACTACACTCCAGATGCTCTCGTACCCTCCACTACACGTGGTTTAACCGGTTGGATGGGAACCTAAAGTTAGCTCTGTATTTTGAATCAGATCAGTAGCCGAACAAACTCTGACCCAACACATCCAGAGGTATTGACTTGGAATAGAAACATGGAGGACTTTGTGACCACTAACATATTTAACGTGCCCCGGTCATCATTTGCGAACACGGAGGATCTGCCACCGGCTGGTAACGAACCTGGAACCCTGCGATATCAAGTTCAACTCCTTACCATACAGGGATGGCGTATCTGGGCGGCAATTTCCATTCCTTCATTTACTAAACCATTATTTATCAATTCAATCACTTATGACTTTACTTGATTTTTTTCATTCATTCATTTGTAAAGTAACTTGATTTATTCATTCATTCACTCATTTCCTCATTAATTCAGTATTCAATCATTAATTTTTTTCTCATATAGTAATTCATTTTTTACTTATTCTTTTAGTGTTTCATTATTCATTCATTCACTCATTTCCTTATTTATTCGTTTGTTGTTTCATTATTTATCATTACTCATTTATTCGTCTAGTTATTCATTCATTAAATGAAAAATATCTCTAATAACCAAATAAAAAATATTTTATTGAAAAAATATCATTTTTGGTTTGCCCCATGAAAAAAAAAAGGAGGGAAAAAATTTCACTTGCTTTTGATGGCATCAAAAATGCTGCCAAAAATTAAAAAATAACATTTCAATGCAAGTTTCATTTTAAAATACTCTTTATACTGTAAGTTTCAAAACAAATTTCCAATTTGTTTATTTTGAAAAAAAAAAGTTATCCTAATTTTGCCCGCATTCCCCTACTTTTTCTTTTTACAAGTAATGTACAAACTTTAACGAGTCTTAAAATTTTGTATTAATTTTGCACTCATAATATGTAAAGAAACAGTAATTACTTTAATGGATAAATATGAAGAATTCTCCACATTCCTGGGACGTAGCAAAGTATAACCGCAAGGAAAATTTCAAACAGCACGCTCAAGATCATTACTCTGTTGCTAAAATGGCATAAAAACCATATAATTGAAGCTTGAATAATTAAACATTTCATACATAAGACATTTTATTTGTAGAAACCAAAATATAGTACACTGAATTGAGAAAAGATTATAAATTTTATAAGATAGGAGGGAAATAAATGTATTTTCTGAAAATTTTCCTTTTTAACAGATAAGAAACGAGCTGATGTGAGCATCACATGATTTCCTTTTACTCCAATTTAATGTCATATTTTTATTATTGGCAGTGATTCAATAGTTTACTCTCTAAATATCACCAACATAGGCCATATTGAAACCAGATTTAAAAAAAAAAAGCCAAATTTGTCGCCAAGTTGGCGACAAAACTTGGCGGCAAAAAGACTGGCGATACATCGTCAAGTGTCCACCAAATTATAACACCACTTGAGTTTACACCGAAATAAACAATAATTTCCACCAAAAAAGGGGTAAAAGACCCCTTTAGAAACACCCGAATGCAACCAAAAGAGGAGGTGCACAACTAGACACCACTAGGAGTCTACGTACCAAATTTCAACTTTCTAGGACTTATCATTCTTGAGTTATGCGACATACATACGCACATACATACGTACATACAGACGTCACGAGAAAATTCGTTGTAATTACCTCGGGAATCGTCATTATGGATATTTCGCGTGTCTATAAGTTCTTAGGCACTTATCCACGTGTGGTCGAGTCGAAAAAATAAACTCAATATTCATTCGGGGGTGAATAAAATGGTAATTAAGGTCTATTTTTGAGTGAAAATTTTTTCGCGAATACAATACTTTCTTTTTTGTAAAAGGAAGTAAAAAAGGAAAAAGATGTAAATTTACAGAAGAAATTAATGCTTTATTCCGTGTATTCACGGGTTGAAGGGGGGGGGGGATGGAAAGTTCTGACGTTCTCGGTGATAGGACTTCGGACTTGGGAATACGATACTAGTGGGAGTTAAAGGGGGACCTCCCTTCCCTCTCTTTTTTTTCATTTCAAGGTCTCATATGTATGAATGGGTTTGGGGTCAAAATGTCGCCACCGAAATGTCGCGGGACAAAATGTTGCGGCCAAAATGTCGCCGTTCCAAAATGTCGCCTGTCCAAAATGTCGCCGGCCCAAAATGTCACCGGGCCAAAATGTCGCCGGGCCGAAATGTCGCCGGGCCGAAATG
Organism: Uloborus diversus; assembly: GCF_026930045.1. Taxonomy (NCBI): domain Eukaryota; kingdom Metazoa; phylum Arthropoda; class Arachnida; order Araneae; family Uloboridae; genus Uloborus; species Uloborus diversus. Next base: position 57,519,244 of record NC_072737.1, read on the forward strand.
TCGCCGGTCCAAAATGTCGCCGGTCCAAAATGTCGCCGGTCCAAAATGTCGCCGGGACAAAATGTCGCCTGTCCAAAATGTCGTCGGTCCAAAATGTCGCCGGCCCAAAATGTCGCCGGTCCAAAATGTCGCCGGGCCAAAATATTGCCGATCCAAAATGTCGTCGGGCCAAAATGTCGCCTGTCCAAAATGTCGTAGATCCAAAATTCGTTTATTCAGTTGGTAAGAAAAATTTAAATGTACAAAAATGATGTTTAACACCAAATTTGCAGAATAAATGGTTTCTGCCTTTAATGAATGTCTCCGTTAAAAATGGGTCTGGACTAACTGAGTTTCATGATAAATTCTGAAAAGATTATTCCGTTTTGATTCGCAACTCTCGGCTGTTTTTCAGCAAACAAATAGAATACAAGCGTTACGTTATCTTATTTCTTGTGACTCGCTATCTACCAACTGTAAAACGTTCTGACGGCGTTCAGTTCTGACGTTCGCTAAATTATTTTAAACTTTTCTTCAAGAATAGTGTGCGTTTGTATGTGACCGATTTTTTGGGGACATTCTACGTCAAAACCTGTAGTAAGAATTCGAACGATACCCGCAAGTACCCATATATGATTTAGGGCTGCGTGGTTTTTTGCGTCAATTCGTTCAAGATAGTGGAGTAACTGAACGTTTTCATCGATATGCGTGACTGTCATTGCTCAAAAAATGATGAACGGAATCAAATAAAATGTTAGGAAGCAGCAGGGGGACAGATTTTGGGCTCAATAACACCAGAGGGTAAAGCAATCGAATGTTTTTTCCTTTCTTTTCTATTATCTGTGATTGATATATCTCAAAAAGTAATGCAGTAGACCCTCGTTTTCAGCGGGTTTATTTTACGCGGTTTCCATTATACGCGGTTGAAGATTTGACACCTTTATTTTATTTACGCAGATGAGTTTCGGTTTTACGCAGATGCGGCAATGCAAACAGGTAACATTTTCCTCTCTTTAAAAACCCAAGCTCCTAAAGATTGCAGATTACACGTAACTAACTGCATTTTAGCGTGCTAATAATCGAACTTGGGTCCTTGGAGACATTTTATGCGATTGGTTCCAGAGCTTTTTCCATCAGAAGTAAAGTGATTAAACTCACACAGTTCAGAACTCACTGGAAGAAGAGCTTTTAGGACTGACAAAGGAGGTCAAAACCAACGCGGATACCGATTCCGGTGACACACAACCAAAAACGCTCACATTGAAAATTTTCGAACCATCCGTAGACAATAGGAATGATCTTTCTGATTTGTTAGTGAAAGAAGATTCTATCATGGAAATGACGCAAGTGATCATGGATGAGTTAATGCTAAGCAAAGAATTGAAGGAAAAATTCTTAATGACTACCAAAAAACTATCATAGTCAGCTCTTCTTCATAAACAGAACACGAAATTAGTTTGTTTTCTTTATGCATATTGTGCATAAAAATTGATATAAGTACACATTAAACTTATTATACAATTAGTCATCACTAGAATGAAGTATTTTTTTTAAATCTACGGAACCTAATTCCTATTTTGACGCTAATATTAGGTCTCAATTTACGCGGTTTCTATTTACGCAGCATTTCCGTGGAACATAACCCCCGCGTAAAACGAGGGTCTACTGTACAAGGGTTAAGACAAAATTTGGTCTACAGGTATATCTTAAAGGGCGAGTTGCTCATTTATTTTTGGCTTCAGTCAGCCCAAAAGGATGGATCACAGAATAATTTTTATCGTTTTATGTGACTGCTATATCTCAAGAAGTAATGCGAGGATTCATACAAAAATGTAGTATACAAGTGAATTAAACGAAAACAAGCCTTATTTTCGTTCTAAGTTGAGTTTCGTAATCGTTTACGTGAGTCAGTGTAATTAAATAAACATTGAAAAATATACTGAATTTATATATGAGAGGTTGAGCATGATATCAATAAAATCTAAATTAGCCGTGTATTCCTCTCATTTTTGTAGCACTTTAACTAGCGTGAGTGTTAAATAAAAACTGAGTTTGCATTCTTATATAATTTGCGTAGTAAAAATTCACTAATTAAAACAGCAATTTTTTCTGAGAGAGAAAAACTTATTTGTTTATTATTATTATTATCAATATTCTTTTCTTTCTGAATTACCAAGCTATATTGAGCAGCTGGAACTATTACTTTTTGAAACTCATTTTAAAAATAAGTCTAGGTCAAAATTGATCTGAATAATCTCATTGATATCAGTTATTTCACCCTAAATTATGAAATTTTTTCTTTTCTATTTAAAATTGGAAAATGTGATTAGCTGACAAGCGCTACTTCGCATGCATGAAAGTATCCTCTTGAAAACCTTCAATAAAATAGCTGTTCTGAAAGTGTCCCTTGATGTTCTATCGAATATATAAATTTCATGAATGTTGAGAATTGAAAATATTTGTCATCGCGTAGAGTCGTTTTTCAAAAATCTGAGTGAAAGGCACCTGTTTTAGCAGTTACGGGTTTCATTGATTTCAAAAGATTTGACGGTGAACATTTCGACGTAATTTCAGAAATTTACTCATAAGAGATGGGAGTTCCCACGGCAGTTTTGATCTTACTTTAACCAACGTATATCTCACTGAAAACGTAGTTTTTTTTTAAAGTTCTTAGGGTAATGTTGATAAATCTATGAGAAAATTAAATTTCATTAAGATACTTTTCTACTTTATTTCCACCCTGGCCCGTGATTTCGGATTTTTCCAGTGAAAGGGGAGAGGGAGGATAACGGGCGTATGTATAATCAATGCAAATTTCATAGGATTGCTATAAAAACCACTCCCACTTGTATATAAAAAAAAATTCAAAGTCGAGGGCCATTCCGCCTGATCCTCTAAATGAATGACCTGTCGCTACCGTAATAATATGCTAGAGTGAAGGAGTTATTTGTTTTTACTTCATTACGCCAAAAAATACAAACCGCCTATTCTCTTGCCATATTCAAATTGCGCCTCACTATTCTTTCATTCGCGTTTAGAACAGTTTAGTTTTACTTCCATACCAATTTTTTGTCTGAATCCTTGCGTTACATCTTGATCCTTTATGTTACATCTTGAGTATTATTATTAATCAGATTAAACGAGAAAGAGAATTCCGTTGCAGCAGCCTTTCACATGTTTACGTTTGTAATAGTATACAGAAAAACGTATGTTTTTCTGAAAACTATTAATTTTCTGGAATTAATCTGATGTTTACGAGTTAAGACAGGAGAAAACGTTTGGAATTTTTGAAGGAACTTACTTTGAAAGGCAATTAATATTCTTTCGCAACTTTTATGCTGGAAAGCATCGACGTACATTTAAATTTTTCGTACAAATTGAACTAGCGAATTTTAGACGGCGACATTTTGGACCGGCGACATTTTGGACCGGCGACATTTTGGGACGGCGACATTTTGTACTGGCGACACTTTGGACCGGCGACATTTTGGACTGGCGACATTTCGGGCCGGCGACATTGTGGACCGGCGACATTTTGGACTGGCGACATTTTGGACTGGCGACATTTTGGACTGGCGACATTTTGGACTGGCGACATTTTGGGCCGGCGACATTTTGGCCGCGACATTTTGTCCCGCGACATTTTGGCCGCGACATTTTGGGCGTATACCGTATGAATGATGGCCATCGACTTATGTAAATAGCACAGTGACTAAATTGGTAGATAATTGTGTGTTGTCTAATTTCATTTGATAGTTGCGGGAAGGTAGTTGCAGTGTGATCTAAAAATAACAGATTTTTTTAAAAAATACCAAGCGCTTTTTATAATGCACTCAAAAGGACAAAATAACTTTTATGGGTCAGAAAGGACAACTTGAAGCGCGTGTTCCGTTCATTGTAATGAGACTCTGCTTAATTTAGAAGCTAATATACATTTGCAAAGACTAACATCCCTAAAAACTAATGGATGCGTCCGTTTCCGCCTGTAAACCGAATGTTTGTCTTTCCATGCAATCCGAGGTCAGACAGTGTATATTTTGTCACAATAACAGAATTTTTAAAAAAATACTAAGCACTTATCATAATGCACTTAAAAGGATAAAACAACTTTTCTGGGTCAGAAAGGACACTTTAAGAATTCCTGTAGTTTTCGAAAATTCCAAGAAAATGACACCATAAACGAAGAAAAGTGTGGCTCAAATCATGAAGAGAATTTCTCTTATCATTATCTAGCTTTCAATCATAACTTTGAGTGTTGAAACATGCATATTTTTCTTATTGGGAAAGTTTGGTTTGAAATGACTAGAACCGTATTTTTCTTCGTTTGTGGTGTCATTTTCTTGGAATTTTCAAAAACTAGAGGAATTTTTAAAATGTCCTTTCTGACCCAGAAAAGTTATTTTGTTCTTTTGAGTGCATTATGAAAAGTGCTTGGTATTTAAAAAAAAAAATCTGTTATTTTATTCTTTTTTAGTGTACATTCCAGAAATAGAATAATTTTACGCTGACGAAACTTCACCTTATTTTTTCATATAAATGCTCGGTACTAAAAGAGAAAAACCTATATACGTGTCTAAAACTTTAAGCAGTTGGCACTAAAATTTAATCCTTGTTCCTCTCTAGGATTTATGCTTGCTAATTTCATGCTTGCTTCAGAGAAGCCTTGATTCAAAATTTTCATTATGATTGCTTTTAACATTACTGTTGCAAGGCAACAAAATTTGTAACAGTTGGTTTTATATTATTTAAACATTTAATAGGGAAATTACATGAAATTTGCTGTTTTCCATCCTAACTGAAATAATAATTTTATTTTAGAATTTTAATTTTTCAGCGTTAAAACGTACCTTAAGATTAAGCAAATTATTTAGTGAAATCCCGAAGTCTCGAAGTGGTGTAGTAACAGAGATATAAGCAAAATCAGGCCTCAGATTTCTCCGTGACAATCAGGCCAAGTATAATAAAAGTGTTTAATAACCAAAACTTTCAATTTGATGGAGTAAAAGAAGCGTGGTAATATATCTTTTGTGTGTGAAGCTAATATTTAAAAAAATATCTTTCAACTCAAAAGAGCGTTTTGAACGATCAACCAGCTTATCCACAGATTTTTCAATTTCACTTTTGGGGATGTTCTTTAGCACTGGTGTTACACTACTTGAATGGCTGGAACTAAGGTCCCTATACATACGAGCCGACGCACCAGCTTAAGATTTTTGGATCGGAGCGCGTGTTTGAGAGGTTGACTTTTCTGGCGAGTAATCGCGTTCCCGTGGTAACCCTAGCAGCGCAACAATGTAAATCCGATCCAAAATGGCTAAACTTAAGCTGATGTGTCGGCCTGTCTATATAGCGGCTTTAGCTGGAACATCACAGTAAAAATCTCCTCTCATTGTAGCTTCAGTTTCGGAAGCCGAAAAAAGACCTTTGTCCTTGACCACCCTCAGAATTTGCATGATCTTTCACAATGTGTTTATTTACTGTTGTCGAAAGTGAAAATTTTTCTGTTCTCGAAACTAAAAATTGCAATAAAAAGGAACTTTTTTACGATCACTGTCTATTACATTATTTCGTAATGATTTGTTTTAAATAGAAAACAACGTGCAATGTGCCGTGCTTTTAAGGAACTAGACATAGTATAATTCAAAGCCTCAGTATTAAGCTACATTAAACATAAATACGTTGAGATTTAAAAAGGTAGCAATTTGTTTTTACCATATCCCACGTTTCTGTAAGGAATCTCGCCAGGATCTGCACATGATGAGGTCGAAAAGTTGCGCCAGCACTATTGTCATGAAGAACGCAGTTTGACACGTGTATTCTAACGCTTTTCTAGAGGTGTATGTCTGAAAAGTAAAACGTTTTAAAAAATATATAGTTTTGAAAATGATTACATCTAAACTCAGGTCCAACGAGAGGCCATGTCAGCCTAGTCAGAAATTGGGGGCCCGGGCCTTGGGGAGGGCCCGGCAACACTGACGCAAAAAAAGAAAGGAAAAAAAAGGGAAAAAAGAAAGAAAGACAAAAGAAAGGAAGAAAGAAAACAGGGAAAAAAACTTTGACGAAGTGAAAACGTAAAGATAAAGTAAAATTTACTCTTTCGGTATGGGTCATTCCATAGAAATGTCAACCTCAACCTCAGAATTTTTTTTCCCACAAAGCCTTAATTGTGACCTATCATTTCATTCAGCATACTTTCTAGTACATAAATCCAATAACAGTTTGCAAAAATTTCATTCGGTGTTTTTCTTCTGGCTAAAAACGTGCGAGGTTGTAGAAAAGGCTTAGGATGTGCAAAAAACATGCGTCTACGTTTTCTTGTATAATGTAAAAAATTTTGCAAATTTTTAAAAGAACTATGTTTATTCTAAATGAATAGATGTTGGCCCAATAAAATTGACTGTTCTTTTTGCATGCATTATAAGATAAGTCTTTTAATTAGTTTGGTTATTTCACTGAAAATATTTACGTTACGTTAGTCACGAAAATGTACTATTTTCTGCATAAAAACTAAACCAGATATAACCAAACAGCACTTTTTATTTTCTTACATCTGTGTCATATCTACTTAAAAAGTGCAAAATATTCATTTTAGTATCAGTAGATGTAAAATAATTAGTGTGACTAACGTAACATTTGAGCTGTGACTAACGTAACGGTTTGCATGTGACTAACGTAACATTTCAAAAATGACTGCTAATATTTAAAATTTATTTAATTTAATGTAAATTTTCATGAACAATTTTTTGAATATTTAGGCATTCTATATTGATTAAAAAAATAAAGGGTGAAAAATACCAGTAATATTACATTGTAGACCTTCTGTTTACTTAGAAAAATACTTTTTTAAAGGTCTTTATGAAGATACTTCCAATTTAGAGAATTATTAAAAAAGGAAAAAAAAGTGAGTAAAGCAAAATGAGTACTCTGCTGAATGTGCATTCAACACAAGAATCCAAGCTTAAGAATTAAGATAATAGAAATACAGTCTTAACAAAGAAGAACGTCTCTATTTTTTAGAAAATACATCGAGCGCTATTATTAAAATGAAGTAACGGCTGTATGTTGGAAAACATTTGAAGATGTTACATGATACAGTGACAATAGGCGCTGCTGTCATATATTTCAGAAAATGCAAGAATGATCATTTAGAAATTCAAACATTTGCGGTGATATCTGGAATTAAAATGCATTCTGATAAAACGTTCGAATATTTTTTTTCAATATTACATTTTAATTCAAAAGGATGCACAACACTATTCGTTCGATGAATCAGTAAACCTTAAAAAATAATATGCCATTGAAAAGTACTACGGAGTTTCTTATAACGATAACTAGTATATCAGCAGAATACTAGAATTCAGTGAAACTACCAACTTGCAAAAAGTTAATTTTTTAAAAGAGAGATTTTTAGGAGATAATTAGACCAAGAATGATGTTATTTAGTTTGTAAAAGCAGTTTTTTTTTTTTTTTTCGCACATTCAAATTGAGTTAATTGAACTGAATCCTTCCATTCAATTTCTTACACTAATATAGAAAAAAAGTAAAGAAAAAACCATAATACAACACAAAGAAGGTTCCTAAAAAGTGTAAAAGTAATATAAGAGCAAGAAATTAATTATAAAAAGTTTTTTATATGCATTCATTGCTTGTTATTCGATGGTTACGTTAGTCACACGCAGTTTTTCGGAAAAGTACCATTTAGGGCCAAAAAAGATTCGTCTGTAACAAATCTGTAGTACGATTTTAAAAATAGATTGTTTACCTCTTACAAATATATCGGCCAACTTTAAATGTCTGCGTAAGTTTCAGAAAAAATTAGCTCGTAACATAAGCATTGTTTCTCAGGGTTGCAAAAATGTTACGTTAGTCACGATGCCTTTTTTGGTGAAAAAACACCTGCTAGCGTTTATTTTGCTTCAAATTCTTGGTAGAAAAAAAAATAGTCACCTTGTAAATTTTAGATCTGCATATTGAACCAAAACACATTTATTTTTACTCCCGGTGTAAGTAAAAAGAGTTTGAAAATCAGCTGCGAATGTTACGTTAGTCACTATGGAATGACCCGTATTTACTGTTGTGGCACAAGGAATAGAGTTAATTATTTTCTAGGAAGCAATTTTGAATTCTTTTCTTTTTCATTTCCTTTCTTCTTTTCTTTTTTTTTGGGGGGGGGGGAGTAGGAGTCCGGCGATAAAACTGACAAGGACAAAACTGACCTTGGCTCTCTGCGGCCCTGTCTAAAAGAAAAGGAAAGAACGAGGGAGCGAGGAGGTTCAAGAGGGATAAATAATTTTATACAGTGGCTACCACTTACATGAATCACCTTTGTTCTAAATAGTTTTGATTCCATAATGCAGCTGATTCAACAAAGCTGCATTTTGTTCTGTTTTTGGCAATTTGATTCATTAAAGCAGCTGATTCAATAAACCACTGATGCAACTAACCGGCGTCCACTGTAGCAGAATTACACAAACAAACACATACCATACAAGTGAACGATTATTAATGTAATCAATTTTTAACATTTCAAAAAGCATTATCATTAAGGTTACGTAGAAGTTTAATAATTTTCACTCAAACAAAAGGATTCGATTCCGGTAGGCGTTATCGTAAAAAAAGAAAGTGTTTAACGTAGTAAAAAGTGTGCATTAAAAATACTTACAGGATAGTTCAAAAAACTTTTTTAATCTTAAAATGAAGGTGGAAATACATAATCAAACATTATACTAGTTGCCGGCTGGTGGCGTGATGGTTAGGGGCTGGCCTACTACGCCTGAGGACCCAGATTCTGACCTGGGTGGCCAGTCGTTGGATTTTCGAGATGCAGAAAATCTTCAGCGCTCATCTCGTATGATTATGCGGCATGTAAAAGATCCCTTGGGTATCGCTTAGAATATCCCTCGATTAAATTACTGGTGCAATTTCGCATCAAACGAGAGCCCAAGTGCCTCCATCTGGTGGAAACTGGGCGTCAAAAACACTACTGTGTCATTCATCAGCGCCTCAATGGTGACACACGAAAGACTGATGTATTGTTGGGGAGCGCACTAGGTCTGGTTATGGCACAGACGCCTCTGGAGGTGGGTTTTATACAGCACCATTGAAAAGAAAAAAAAACATTATACTAGTTAAAATTTTAAATTTCAACACACACAGTTAGCTCTGATACGCAATATGCTGATGAACAAAGGATTAAACGATTGCTTTTCGTATAAGAGTGGTGAAAGCCGGTTTGCTTTGCTAAAAACCGTTATTGGCGTAGTGCCTCCTACTTTCTCCTCTCAGAACACGAACATAAATGAACTCGTCCACGATGTCAAGTGTCTTGTTATCAATGCCGTACCATACAAATATGTGTATGTGTTACATTTTACTCATCCTTTTCATATCAGTCTTCCTCTTATATTTTATGACGAATAATTCACATACCCATTCTTGGTTGAAGCTGTCAGTAAGATCATTTACGGCCTCAGAATTCCACGAATTCCGGATACCCAGCAAATCTTCTGGCATGAAGCCATTTTCAGCCATCACCACAAAATAGACATAAAGCCCAGCTAGCGTCACTGGTATCCCGATTTGAAGTAAAGATTTATTCACAATCCTGTCAAATACATCATATAACAAGTGCGTTAGAATTATCAAATTCAGTAATATAAAATTGCGAATGGAAAAGCTTTACACTTCCTTAAGCAAAGAATTGAGAAATATATATATGTAGTCGACTCTTAATAATTCGAACTCAAAGGGGAACTAATAAAATTTTATGTCAGCCAAAATTCAAATTCGAGGCGAAGAAAATTGTGTTGTTTTAGAAAAAAGAAAAATATAATAAAAACAAAGAAGAGCATCCAAGTGAAGGATATATACAGGGTGTTCTGTTTTAACCTGCAAAACCTTTATTTTCGCAACCGTTAGTCCTAGATGTATACTTCCAATTGCAAAAATGTTCAAAATCAGATGCAGAATTAAGATATTGAAAGTTTGAAGCAAAAGTAAAAATGAGCCAAAAATACAAAACATAACTTTTTATACGGACCCCAAGTCCCCTAACTTATATTTTGGGAAATAATCTCCATTGAAAAATATTACTGACACAAAAAACTTGACATTTGTGCGACCAAAACTCAAGGAGATATTCCACTTCAAAGTTTTTAGGGACCATACAGAAGATGTGATTGGAACTTATCGCCCTTTCAGAAGAATGACAGGTCGTCAAAGTAAGAAAAACAAGGTATTAATATTTTTCCTTGCTATTCAAAAACAAATGCAAATGTTATGCCGTGATATGCAAAAACACATTACAAAACTTCGAACAATTTGAAAAACCACACTCGATGCACACATATAATTTTATACACTTGTTAACCGCTATATTTCCCCCCAAAAGGTGTGATTGACGGTAAGTGAAAAGTGGTGTAAGGTGTAAGTCACAAAACGCTGCGTTTCATATCCCGGTGAAAATAAGTCGCACTAATTTCAAACTTTTTTTGTAGGAATTATGTTCAATGAAGATTATTTCCCTTACTATAAGTTAGGAGACCTGGGGCCCGTATAAAAAGTTAAATTTCGTATTTTTTGACTTATTTTTATTTTTGCTTCAAACTTTCAATATCTTAACTCTGCATCTAATTTTGAACGTTTTTGCAATTGGAAGTATACATCTAGGACTAATGGTTGCGAAAATAAAGGTTTTGCAGGTTAAAACGGAACACCCTGTACATATAGGGTAGACAATCGTCCTTAAAAAGTCAAGGGTTCAAGGGTTGTTTAATTCCCAAGCTTCTAGTTTCATTCCAGGATATATAGGATTATTTGACATAGCTGGTGTAATGTTAAACATTTTGCAATCAGGAAAAAGTTAAATTTCTCAAAGACAAAGTATTGCATCGAGTAAAACACAGCTGCCGAGCATTAGCTTTTAAGTTTTAAATGTTAAAATGTCTGTAAACTGACCTGTTATCGAGCATTCTATCAGAGTATGGATCTATTGGTCGCCGCCTCATAATGTCACTCTCTTGCTTTTCATAGATCAAAGACAAAGTCGGTAGCTAAATCGAGAAGAAAATGGTTTTTGATCAAAGACATTAAACGTAAACTTAACAAAGCACAGCACAGAGGCTTTTAGCTTCTAAGAAGAAATAAAAGCTATTAATTTCTACAAGCAAGCACCCCACTTGCAATAAGTTTGCTTGCTGAGACAAAGCGAAGCTTAAACGCAATAAAAAGCACATTTAAGAAATTTCGCTTCTGAAACGTAGAAGCACTACAGTCGCAAATTATAGAAAAGCACAACATCGTGAATTCGATTTTAAGAAGCAGTAATGAGTATTTTATTGCAGAGCACCCCACCACATTCATTTTTTCATTGCACAAGCACTTGATTTTACATCATGGGCCTTCATGTCTCGAATATAAATGAGATTGAAGCTACTAATTGAATTAGAAAAACACTGATAAAAAACCTCGAAAATGGTAATATAAATAACATAAAATATTTTTTAAATATATACAACAGTACAATTATCAACACTAAAACAATGAAAATACGAACAGTACAAAGAAACAGAAAAATTACATACATGAACTACAGTGTGTGTCGAAATGATAGGTCCAATCGTAAAAGCGAAAGTTGTGTTGGTTAAAAAGGGTTTATTGCGTAAAAAGTACTATTTTGTAAACTAAATTGCTTCATTCAATGCAAAATAATGCATGAAGAGTATACAAATAATAGGAATGATACGCTAAACAAAATTTACATGAAACAGCTGTTCCAAAAAGATAGGGCCATTGAGCCAAACATCAAATAATGTTGAATTAATAAGAAATTTTTGTACCTTTTTTCTGAATAAGCTCGTAAATCCTATTCGGCATGGTTTATACAAATTTTTGCATACAATTTGTCTCGATATTTGATAATTCGGTGGAAATAGCCTTTTTCTAGTCTGCAATACTGTTGTACTGCGTTCCGCTAGCACGCACCGCTTTTGCGAGTATACCCCACATGTTTTCTATCGGATTCAGGTCGAGGCTGCAAAGTGGCCAATCGATAACATGTACACCATTATCCAGAAACCATTCGAAAGTGGATTTCACACTGTGCACAGGAGCATTATCTTGTTAGAACATGAAGAATGGGCCCCTAATGTACTCTAATTGAGGAAAATTATATTAACCAAGCTACTGTTGATTGATAGTCTGCAGCATCCAAACGAATTGTCTACAAATGCTATATCAGTTTTCCCAGCACCTCCGAATCCGGCCCTTACCATAACGGAACCAGCACCAGTTTGCCTCTTCGAGAATATCTGTCTATCGTCACGCAGATCGAGCCAGTAATACAGCCAGATATCTGGACCATCCAGGTTGAATTTCTTTTCATCACTGAATATCACACGATGTCAATCTTGTTTCCAGGCCATCACTTCCTTTGCGAAACTCAATCTCTTTTCTTTCTGCTTTTTAGTCAATTTTGGAGCCGCTTTTCTCTTCACGTAAACTAAATTGACGAACTTTTTTACTATTGTATGGACTAGATTTTGATATTGAAGGGTTTTGTTGCATGCCTAAAGTGGATAAGCTTATATTTCCTGGTTTTAAGTCCTTTACGATAGTCTTCCTTTGTCGAAGTGTCACTTTTGACGGGCTGCAGATGATTTTTTACTGCCATAAGCATTTCTAAGTCGTAAAAAAAATTGTTTACACCATATCGCTATCTTTTAAAAGTTTACATATTTCTCTATTCGATTTTCTACACTTTTTAAATGCTTCAATTTTCCCTTGCTCAACCAGCGAAAGACTGCAATGACGACCCATTTTGTTTGATTACAACGTGATGCTTAAATCGGTTTAAATACCTCTACACAGCAACCAGCATAATCTCACAGTAAGACTAAGCAACGAGATTTATGCAAACGTTTTGGAAATAACCGTGGTTAGAGCAAAATTTCTGAAAGTGAACCTATCTTTTCAAAACGGTCTAAAAATGAAAATTTGCATAAAATAAAAAAGAATTAGTTTTTTTTTTTTTACGAAATTTCTTCATAAATAGTCATAACAATTACTTATTGATTATCTGTACCAAAAAAGTCATTCTTATTCTCAAATAAGAGTCAAAATTTTGAAAAATGCGGGTGGATCCATCATTTCGATACGCACTGTATAACAGAAATCAGTCACTATATATATAAATGTCAGCATCATCATCTCCCTGGTACGCTAATATATATAGCGAAATAATAACGAAGAGCTTTTAAGTAGATGTTCTTTGTCCATCTCTAACCTTCATCAGTTCCGGGGGAGTTCCATCTAGTATGTCACTGCATGACGAGAACAGGGAACCCTCGGAGGCGATGTCTATATTTTCAGGGCGTTTGGGACTACAGTGAAATCCCGTTACATCGAACTTCTAAGGAGTCCGAATTTCGCACTCGTTGAAAAGGAAATTTCGTTGTATAGGTATTCGCTGTAACGGGATTTCACTGTATTGTATAGTCGAACCACGATTTAACGAATTCATCGTTAATTATGGAGAGAAGAAAATACTGTGTCACTTATACAGCTTGCTGTATGAGATATGCTTCTACAGTTTCCAGGCCGTGTAAAGCATTTGAAAAAGTAACCGTTTTAACGGGAGTTTCATTATCCTCTTCTGCATCAGAATCGCTACGTTGCCCCCTCGGCCGTTAAAAATGGCTGATACCAAGAAAAGTCTTCTTCTACTTCGAACAAAATCGATACATCATTTGGAAAACAATCCAAAATTTCATAGCTCAAATTAACAAAAAAAAAATGGCTGTTAAAATAATTTGTTAATTCGGGGTTTATTATTCGGTAAATAGAAGTTTTTGCCTTCATTTTAGTCGGGGATAAAAGAAACATTCGCTAAAAGGAGATTCGTTAAACCGGGGTCCGACTCTATATGCCAATCCAATGCAAGTGTTTAGCAAGGCAATCGTGTCCAGTTTCCAAACGAAATTTTGCAACTGCAACAGATGTGGGTCAATCTGGAATTTTGAATGCATTCATCAAGTTTACTATATATTTAGGATGAAGTAATGTTTGGTCATTGACGAATGCACGTGAAAGAAGCTTCTTTTCTTAAACGTTATACAGGCACATCTCAAAGAGGCTTATTTTCTTTACTAATAATAAAGCTGAAAGTCTCTCTGTCTGGATCTCTCTCTGTCGGGAACTCTGTCTGTCAGGATCTCTGTGACGCGCATAGCGCCTACACCGTTCGGGCGATTTTCATGAAATTTGGCACAGAATTAGTTTGTAGCATGAGGGTGTGCACCTCGAAGCAATTTTTCGAAAATTCGATTTTGTTCTTTATTACAATTTTAATAACATTTTCCCGAGCAAAATTATCATAAGATGGACGAGTAAATTACCAAAATATCATAACGTGGAACCGTAACATGGGCAAGCCAATTGGCGAGAAATTCATCATACATTATTTGTAAATATACAGGCAAACCAAAAGACCTTTTAATTTTCTACGACGGTCAAAGCCGTGCGGGTGCCACTAGTATTAAATGAATTAAAATCATAGTTTAGTTGCTGAAGGGGAACGTAAGCTGAGTTTCCAGAAGGGAGCCATAAATAAACTTGGTATTTAAAGGGGAACATCAAGGAAAAGAAATTTCTAAACGACATGTATAACAACATTTTAGTTTGTAACTTGGAAGTCAAGGAAGTTAAGTTGTAGAGAAAAAGTGAAAAAAGGAGAAATGTCTAAATGACAAGAGGGCTGGAAAAAGAAGCTTAACTTTTGAGAAAGAGAAGCAACAAAATTTAGTTTTCAATACAAGGCAAACGGTTTTGTTTCTCATGAAGATATATCAAAGATGCTGAATTCCACGAAGGAAAAAAAATCGTTTTAAAAATTTATTTAGATGAAATTTAGTTTCAAAAGGCAGCATTTTACAGCATATTCAGTACCAGATGGGGTTACCTGAGCTCCCTTTGACGCAAATCCACACTAGGTATTTAGTTTTACCAAGAGTTCTCAAAGTCAAACGAGTAACATGCCACGAGTAACTTAACCATGCGACATGGACGCTGTCGATTTTCTGCATCTTGAAAATCCAGACTGGAGCCGGGTTCGAACTTGCGTCTTTGGACAAAAGAGGCGAACGCCTAACCACTACATCAATTTGTTGGAACTTTCAATCTTTCCCTTGCTGAATATTTTCATTGCTGCTTCTCTTTGTTGGAAAAGATTAGTTCAATCTACGATGATCGGACACGATATGGTCTTTCAAGTTTCAATAATTTTTACTGCGTTCACGGAAAAGATAGACGAGATGAAAACAACAAATGTGCCGTTTGGCAACGTCAGTGAAATGATTGACTTGGACAGAAACAAATTGGTGGCAAACAGACGAAAAATGACAATACTTTTGGCTTACTTATTTTTAATATCAGAAAAAGTTCCCAAAAGTGGCATAGTGGCAAATCTTCTGGCAACTTGTTCGTTTTCCTTCTAGTCTATCTTTTCCGTGAATGCCGTATGGGTCTTCGATCCGAAAAAGTTGATCGAGACGCAGTGCGAAACACAACTACTATAGCAGTCGGTAGCCCAGTGATCACGGGCTTGCGAGAAATGCTGCAGAATTCAGCAGCGAAAAAAAGGTTAGGAGGGTTGCTTAAATTTTTTTAGTTGGGGGTTGTTCATAAATTGTGTCACGCTTAGACGGAGGAGGGGGGGTTCATAAAATTGTGACAGTTTTTGAGAAGGGTGGAGTGGAAGGGGGTAACAAGAAATGTGATATCACGAATATTTTTACTAGTGGTACCCGCACAGCTTTGCCCGTAGTAGAAAACTAAAAGGTCATTTGGTTCGCCTGTATATTTACAAATAATGGATGATGAATTTCTCGCTAATTTGCTATGCTTGCCCATGTTACGGTTTCACGTTATGATAATTTGGTAATTTACTCACCTACGTTGTGATAATTTGCGTAGTGAAAAGTTCTTAAAATCGGAATAGAAAAAGAACAAAATCGAATTTTCAAAAAATCGCTTCGAGGTGCACACCCCCATGCTACAAACTAATTTTGTGTCAAATTTCATGAAAATCGGCCGAACAGTCGAGGCGCTATGCGCATCACAGATCTCCTGACAGAGAGACATCCAGACAGACTTTTAGCTTTATTATTAGTAAAGAAGATAAGAATGGATTTATATATATATATATATATATATATATATATAAAATATAGCGTGACGTATGACAAGAGGGGTAGGGGTATGGCGAAGTGTACCGCTTTGGGACAAAAGCGGAGGGGGCGGGTCAAAAAGTTTAAAAAAAAATGTGGCATTATTTATTAACAGCATCTTACGAAAAAGCGTCTCACGGTGTAATTTTTTCAAGGCAACAAATTAAATCGTGCATGTAATGAGAGAACCTATTTTTTATTTGCCTTATTTCATAAATTAGAATATTAAGTATGCTATGACACTTTTTCAGAATAAATATTTTTTTTATATAGATTTACACACGCGTGTTTTCCGATGACATAATTAACTTTAATGCTTTAAAACACAAGTAACGGTACTTAACAAGGTTTCCCTCCCCCCCCCCCATTCTACACGAAAGTTGTTCTATCCTTGAACTGTATCAAGATAAGTAATTGAATAAAGAAAATCTTTCGATTAACAAATTTCCAAAAAGCGATTTCGATAAGTGAATTATCACCGAAAATTAGACCGCTTTCAACGCCTTTTTTATGCCATTAAATAGTTTATGATATTCCTTTGTAATAGCTTTTATGCGAGGTACTTAAAAGGAAATATATTCAAAAAACTCAGATAAGAAATTTTACTTTTTATTCAACCGTTTTTTTTTTTTTTTTTTTTTTCAAACCAGTCGGTTATCAGGAAAGATCAGGGAAGGGCTAGTAATTTTTCTATCTACGTTCAGAATTGTATCAAACATAGATTGAAAAAATCACGTTCTTATTAGCACTTTGAGTTTTTATCAACAAGAATTATTAGTCTAAAACGAAGATACCTTTGATAAATTGTTTATCGAATAAGTATATAGAGAATTGGAAGACACATCTTAAAGCGATCAATACTTGAAAGACAAAATTCATGTAATTTCTTCTCTTTGTATTTCAATTTCAAGTATTAGCCATGTTTGTTTACACATCATATTTCATTTCCCAAACGAGCTGATGTGTGCATCACATGACTTCCTTTTACTCCAGTTTTAATGTCATTTTCCCATTATTGGCAATTTTAATGTGATTCAATACTCTCTAAATATCACCACCAGTGGCCAAATTGAAACAAGATTTAAAAAAAAAAAAGAAAAAACGCCAAATTTGTCGCCAAGTTGGCGACAAAACTTGGCGACCAAAAGACTGGCGATATATGGCCAAATGTCTGCCAAATTATAACACCACTTGAGTATATACATCGAAATTAACAATGATTTCCCCCCAAAAAGGGACAAAAGATCCCTTTAAAAACACCCAAATGCAACCAAAAGGGGAGGTGCACAACTAGACCCCACTAGGAGTCTACGTATCAAATTTCAATTTTAAAGGACATACCGTTCTTGAGTTATGCGACATACATACGCACATCCGCATATCCGCATATCCGCACATACATACATACGTACATACGGACGTCACGAGAAAAGTCGTTGCAATTAACTCGGGGAATGTCAAAATGGATATTTCGAGTGTTTATATGTTCTTAGGCACTTATCCGCGTGTGGTCTGGTTGAAAAAAAAAAACTCAACATTAATTCGGGGCTGAGCAAAATGAAAATTAAGACCGAATTTTGAATGAAATTTTTTTTTGCGAATACAATACTTCTTCCTTTTTTGTAAAAGGAAGTAAAAAGAGTGTCTACTTTTTGCGTTTAATAGAGTTAGAAGCGATTTTGTAGTTTTAGTTGTAATTCCGATATAATAAATAAGAAAATGTTAATTATTCTACACAAATGTGTTTTGAGATTGAAAGGCACTTGTACACCTTTTTATCTCAAATGTAAGTAACATGTATTCATGTAATATTTTTGCAAATATTTGTGCTTTCATAATGTTGATTTTATCATTTACTAAATCTACTGACTATAAATTGCAGTACCGGTATACTGATATTTCAAACTATTTTTCAAATTTGTAATACCGGGAGTAGCGCAGTGAGGGAGGGAGGTTGGGGGTGAACCCTCCACCCCAAGAGTCATTGGTTTAAACATAAATGCAAATTCTAATATAGTAGTTTATGTATATGAATGGGCTATTTTGACTGAAAAAAATAAAAAAACCTTTAGAAGGTATTTTCGATCAAAAAAATCCCCATCAGAAGATATGTTTGATCATAAAATCCTTTTTCAGAAGGTATTTTTGATCAAAAAAAAAAAAAAAAAAACCCCAGAAGGTATTTTTTTCAAAAATCCCTTAAAGAAAGTATTTCTGGCGGCGCTAGTGAATATCGGTATTTGCTGAGGCAAAATACCGGGATTGTCGGAATAAGCTGAAAATAATAAATTGTTTTTAATTGAAAAGACTATTATTTTTGATTTTCTAACGGAATTTCTTTAAAACTGTTTCCCAACCACTGACTTTCGAACCGGCAACTG
This sequence comes from Uloborus diversus, assembly GCF_026930045.1. Lineage (NCBI taxonomy): Eukaryota > Metazoa > Arthropoda > Arachnida > Araneae > Uloboridae > Uloborus > Uloborus diversus. Next base: position 57,537,828 of record NC_072737.1, read on the forward strand.
TCTGCGGGGACTTTGCTGCCGGTCAACATTTAAACTGTTAAATGTTTCTCCAAAGGTTATTTAAATATCTCAGCTATATTTTATTAACTACTTAAATCTGAGCATCGAAAGAGAGGAGATTAAGCTTTGTTTCTAATTGAATGTTTAAACATTTCACATATTTTCTATTAAAGAACTCTTTCTAATGAACCACACGGCTGCATAATTATCTCATTAAATACAGTTGGAATATTTATCGATATCCCTCAATAAAGAATATCCGTCTTTCAGTTTTGAGTATGTTGGTGATTTTTCCCGTTTATGTGAAAAATTTGTATTATCTGAAAATTTAAGTCGTAATAGAATCCAAAAAAAAAAAAAAAAAACTAATTAGTAGATGTTAATTCAAGATCTTTCTCGTTCTTGTCTTTCCCATTTATGTGAACAATTAAATACCTGAAAAAATCAGTAGTAATAGAATCCTAAAAAACTGATACAAAACATTGACAATATTTAGGTTGCTACAAATGGGTATAGCATCACAAGTGAAGAAGTAACTTAATGCTAGATACATCAGTAACTTGACAGTAGCTAGGGAGACTGTTTGTTAAAATATGATTAAGGACTAAATAGTTTTTTGAAAATAGAAATAATTTATACTTAAGTTCTTTTTAATCAAGAAGTTTTCAACAAGATTCATCTCATGCATCCGAAACCATGCTTTCGAATGGTGTAAAAACTTTAAGCAATGCTTTTAAAATGTGCATCAATTGCTTCGTTTTTACACCACTAAGTTTATGTTCAAAGTTATCTTAGTTAAATAAAAGAAAGAGGAAAATCGAATGTTGGAAGAAAATGAGTGTCAAGGTGTAAATTACGCCATTATGCTCAGAACTAACTTTGTGTCAATTTCATGAAAGCCGGTTGACTGTGTGAAATAAGGACAGACCACGGCCCCACTAATTACGCTTACAGGCCTCGTCAATTTTTGACTTTTCTGTGTTAAACCGATGCAGCTCATGCACCCACCAATCAATGTCAATGTTTCAATGCAGCTCATGCATTCACCAATCAAGATCAATGTTTCAAAGTTTGTTTATATTTTTGACTGGACGTCGCCGCGGCCTCCGTGGCTCTATGGTAGAAGCTTCGCTTCAAATGCCGGAGGTTGCGGGTTCGATTCCCGCCGGTGCCCTGGGTGTTATTTCCTCTGTATGTGCTGTAAATCTTTCTTGTGTTGTCTTATCTGTTAATAAAGAAGTCCAACCTTTCGAGGCAATGGCACCAAACTTTCCGTAGTTGTTTATTACGGACACGACAACAACAACTGGACGTCGCCAATTTTGACCGCAGGTGGCTCCATTAGGAACCCCTACATCCACCAATCAATGACACAGTAATGGAAACAGGGGTGCCCTGTAGCGTCCTCTTTGTTGCCATGGGTTTCAGCAATTGCCACGGCCCGTAAGTATTCAGTGGGGCCATGGACAGATATACAGACATCTGGGCAGAAAAACTTTCCCTTTTTATGCACGGTAGGGAAATTTCTTTAAAAAATACTTACCATGCTTACGCATAAGTCAATGAGAAGAATGAATGTTGCTCCAAGAGGTAACGGAATTTGGCAAGTCACAACAAGCATCAATGGAAGGAACTCGGGCAGATTGCTTGCAAGGTTGTAACAAATTGTCTTCTGAATGTTGTCAAACACAACCCGACCTATAATAACGTAATATGATAAAATTCATGATTGTCTTCTGAATGTTGTTAAATACAGCCCGACCCATAATATCGTAACATGATTAAATTTATGATTGTCTTCTGAATGTTGTCAAACACAAACGACTGATAATGTCGTACCGTGATTAAATTGATGATTGTGTTCCGAATGTTGTCAAACAGGACTCGATTTATAATTTCGTAACATGATTGAATTTATGATTTTCTTCTGAATGTTTTCAAGGGGCAACTCGAACTATAATATTTTAACATGATTAAATATTTAATTGTTTACTGAATATTGCCAAACACAAACGACCGATAATGTCGTACCATGATTAAATTTATGATTGTGTTCGAATGTTGTCAAGTGGCAACTCGATCTATAACATTGTAACATGATAGAATTTATGATTGTCTTCTGAATGTTGTCAAACACAAACGACCGATAATGTCGTACCATCATTAAATTTATGATTGTGTTCCGAATGTTGTCAAACAGGACTCTATTTATAATATCGTAAACATGATTGAATTTATGATTGTCTTCTAAATGTTGTCAAACACAACCCGACCCATAATATCGTAACATGATAAAATTCATGAGTCTTCTGAATGTTGTCAACACAACCAGACCTATGATATCATAATATGATAAAATTTATGAATGGGAAAAAGGTTGAATCACAATTTATTGATTTGCGGACATTACATACAGTCCTTTTCGAAAACTTTCATCAATGAGGGTTAATTTTGGATAGCAGGCGGGTCAACGGTCAAACCGATATCTCTCTATTTTGTATAACACGTGCTACTTTGGTGAAAATAATATCAGCTATTAATGTGGATGCTATATGAAGAAGTGGAAAATACTTTGTGTACTATTGTTTTTTATTTTGTCCAGACAAGAAGTCTGACAATCCCTGGTCCAGCACCTCTACAGGTATTGATTTACTTGGAAAACTTTGTGACCACGAATTTTTTAACGTTCTCCAGTCACCATTCACGAACACGTAGAATCTCCGACCGGCTGGCATCGAATCCGGAACCTTTCGGTTACGAGTCTGAAGCCTTACCCTCAGGCCACCAAGGCCCATTTAATGCAATTATTGAAATACTGTCTTAACATTTATCGAGCCGTCAGACAAAATTTGCCGAATAAGAATATTTTTGAAAGGTCACAGTGACCTCCCGTGACCTTCCACCGGGAGGCCTCATACACATACACACACGAGAGAGAGATTTCTAGAAATAAAATATAATGAAATGAAGGATCGTATATTAGCGACGAATAAATAATGTACGTTTAAATGAACTACAAAAATACCCCCTCAGCACTAGCCCCCACCCAAAAAATGTTAATGAGTTAAAAAAATTCTGATACATAGAAACAAATATTTATAATCAGAAGGACGCATGTATCTATATTTACTACACGTATTTACACACATGTATAAAAATATTTTTACGTTTTCTTGTTCCTAGACATACGACTATCACCTGACAGTAGAACACTTAACACTCCTTTCTACAACAAGCCCTATAACTTCGCAACCTTGAATAGATTTGATGTGTTTCTTGTCGATTTAGAAGAATGCAGTTGCACAAATACTCTTATCTCTTCGACGCACTGACCCTTTCGGAATGGAATATACGTTTCAAGGTACAGATGATCAGTGCAAGCAGCTGGTGTGTGCAAACTGCTGCTCAAATACGCTGAAGAAGGTATCAGGTGTCCACTCTAGCAACACATAAAAGTGTAATTAAGTATTTGGAATCTCATCTCACGTCCTTTAACTGGAGACAATTTTTAGGTGGGAACATCAGCGATTGTTTCAAGTCATTCCGGATAACTTCGAGCCAGTTTCTAAATTTTTAAAAATCCTACTCATATTTAGTGTTGCAAGGGAAGGAACTAACCGAGTTTATTCCCGCGAATAATACAGGATTTTTGGAAAGGAAATTTCTTAAATTCCCAGGAACTTTCAAGTGATTTAAAGATAGGAAAACTTTGTTTATATTTTAACCTTTTTCCTACACGATTTCAAAATTTTAATGCCTTTCCTGTTGTAAATGCAAATTACGTAAGTTTTTTCTAAAAAAAATTAAACCAAATAGCTGTGCTTAACTGATTATTTTCATTATTGGTTCGCAATTAAATATTTAACTGATTCATTGGAATGTGTAGCACTTTCATAAACAATACTAGTCTGTAATTAAACATTTAAATGATTTATTTGTATATTTAGCACTCGTTAATAATAGAAGATTTTTTTTGCGATGATTATCTGAAAAAACATCTTGCATAATCGTGTTTTAAGCTTAGAATCAACGTGGAAAAACATGAAGTTTGTTTACTTTCAAAACTCCCAATGTTCCTCAAAGTTCCGAGTTTATCCCCCAAAATTCCATTGTTTCATAAACTTAGGGTTTTTTGCATCTCTACTCATATTTAAGTAGTTTTACCTTACAGTAAACTCCTGGTTATTCGCGAAATAGGGTGGCATGGTAACCAGAGAAAAGCGAGTTCGAGGACACTCCGCAAAATAGGTAAAATATATACTAGTGTATGCAAAAGCATCAAATAATCAATAGAATTCGAATACATTTCAAAAAGGTTTGTAGAGGCTAAGGAAGGGATAGCTCATTATTGCGACGGACTACATACATACGCGAGACAATCATTCAAACAGATAAACTGACTCAGATTAATCTAGGATAGAGGTTCCCAACCGGTGGTTCGCGAGGTGCAGGAAGGGGGTTCGCGAAAATTTCGGTGCAATGGCGGATTTTTCCTAGTTTGGTAAAAAATTATAAAATATTCAATTTGCACACATAGTTACTAATTTTTTTTTTTTTATTTGAAAACGCGCCAGACTCTTGTATTAAGCTCAAAAAAAAAAAAAAAAAAAAAATCTTTCAGCGGTTTTATAATCTTGGTTAAAAAGAAATTTTCTCATTTTTTTTTCGATAGACAACAAAAAGAGATATCCTTCCTTCTTTATTGCGAGGCGCCATGCAGAAACGTTGTATTAAGCTGTGGCGGGGATCACGATGACCTTAAAAAGGCGCCATCGCGTGGAGTCAATCAAACAATATACATAATATACATATGTCGAAAAAAATAAAGAATTCTCAAACAATGCATCATAGGGGTATTATTTCTAATCTGGTTGAAATAAAACTCGGGAATTTCCGTCGAATTCAGTCATCGAATAGCAGACATGACAGCAAAAGGCTCCAAACTTAAAATTTATTACTGGATTTTACCCATCTGTTCGTTTTCAAAAATATATAACATCAGCATGCTCATAGTTCTGGGGAAATAGTTGTTAACAGACGTATTTAGAGATACTTTAGAGATGCTTGAAAACAAGTGATTTTGTTTGCAATTGGTTTTTCTACGTGAACTTGTTACTCTGTTTGTGAAGTTATAATCGTGTTGGTAATTTTTATGATTTAATAACTTTCTGCTGTTATGGATCGATGGTTGAAAACTGGTAGTTTGGTTGAGCGACAAATGGACAAGCAGTCAATCGATCAACCCTCAACATCAGCAGTAACTTTCGAATCAACACAGGATATTGAAATAGATAGCTGTAATGAACTGCCGCCTCCCCCGACTAAACAGAAAAGTGAACTAGGGAAGAAAAAAGGAAAAAAGCGAAAATATGACAGTGACTATTTACAAATGGGTTTTTATTTTACTGGAGAAGAGTCTGAACCTAGACCGCTTTGTCTTCTCTGCAACGAAGTTCTAGCGAACAGCAGTTTGAAACCGTCACTTCTGAGAAGACACCTCGAAACAAAGCATCCGACACACAAGGACAAACCTATCGAATATTTTAAAAGAAAATTGGAATATAATAAAAAGTGTAGCGTCTCTACGTTCCTGTTAGAATCCAACGAAGATAGTAAAATGGCCCTTGAAGCTTCATATCGAGTCAGTTATAGAATTGCAAGATCTGGACAGCCACATACAATTGCAGAAAATTTAAATGGACCGTGTGCTAAAGATATTGCTAAGTGTATGCTGGGAGAAAAGTCAGCAAAAAAAATTGACCTGGTTCCGCTATCAAACAACACAGTATCACGCAGAATTACTGATTTGGCAAGTAATGTGGAGAAAGAACTTGTGAATAGAATAAAAGAGAATAATTTTGCGATCCAGCTTGATGAGTCGACTGATGTAGCAAACGCTGCAATATTACTTGTCTATGTTAGGTATATTTTCAACGATACAATTAAAGAAGATGTACTATTTGCAAAACCTTTGAAAACCAACACAACTGGAGAAGCAATTTTCGAACTGTTCAACAGTTACTTTGAAGAAAATGGAATAGATTGGTCTTTGTGTGTGGGTGTGTGCACGGATGGTGCAAAATCAATGACAGGAAAATTTGTTGACTTTGTGGTGCGAGTAAAGAAGATTAACGAGAAAATTGAATGGACTCATTGCTGCATTCATAGACAAGCATTAGCATGTAAGCGTATTCCCGCAGAATTATCCGCTACTTTGAATGATGCGGTAAAAATTGTATATTTCATAAAATCACGTGCCACAAACTGCCGTCTATTCCACGCGCTTTGTGAGGAATAGAGAAGCCTTCATGTTACTTTACTTCTTCACACAGAAGTTAGATGGCTTTCCCGTGGCAAAATTTTGACACGCTTATTTGAATTGAAGTCAGAAGTCCAAGCATTTTTTGTTGATCATCCATTTCACTTGTCCACTTGCATATTCGATCCTCTTTGGATGCAAAGGCTTGCATATTTAGCTGACATCTTTTCAAAATTAAATGAATTAAATCTATCCTTGCAAGGTGCAGTTGTTAATATTTTCGTTGTATATGATAAAATTGAAGCTATGGTAAAAAAACTGAATTTCTGGATCCAATGCCTGGAAATGGGTGAGTTTTCTTGTTTCACTTTTCTTAGTAGTTTTTTATCAGAAAACTCGATGAAACTTGATGAAAGCGTTAAAAGAAATGTATGTGAACATCTGCAACATCTTGAACTAGCTTTTGACGAGTATTTTCCTAATAGGCGTAACGTCCCTCTCTCAAACAATTGGATACGCAATCCTTTTGAAGGAAATCCATGCTTAGAGAACACCCTGACATTACCTGAAATGGAAATGCTCATCGAGTTATCCTGTGATAATTCATTGAAAACTACCTTTAAAGAGCTCTCGTTAATTGACTTCTGGCTCAGTGTAAGAAATGACTATACCGTTTTGTCCAAAAAAGCAATTCGAATTTTATTACCATTTTGTACAACATATCTGTGCGAGAAAGGATTTTCCTCCTGTACTTATCTCAAAGATAAATACCGAAGCAGATTGAATGCAGAGCCTGATTTAAGACTCAAACTGTCAGACATTGAACCAAACTTTCAGTTTCTTTGTTCCGTCAAACAGCCACAAATATCGCATTAAGGATTTTTCCCCCAATTTAAAGTATGCTTAAAAAAAATAGTTGGTTTATAAAACTTCTTGTTTATAATTTTTCTTGTAGATGTAGTTTTAACTTTTTATTAATGTTTGCACTTAATGATATTTTACAATTATATTTTTGTTTATTGCAATCAATTGCTGCAAAAAATGGAAAGCAAACATGCTGTTTTTTTATTGTTTCTTACATGTTACTAATTTCAACATCAGGGGGTTCGCGAACTTTTTTGCCTGTTCCAAGGGGTTCGCAAAGAGAAAAAGGTTGGGAACCGCTGATCTAGTCTACACAAAAAAGGTATAGAAGAGGGGAATGCTTTTGAACAAGACCGTTCCGGTCACTAGTTTATATACGTAAGAGGTGTAGATCTAAAAACCGGTAAGTAACGCAGGTTTAAAGCAGTAATACAGGGTGTCCTGAAAAATACTGACGGTTTTCAAAAATGGATTACAGGAGAGCGGTTAATGATAAAAAAGAAATTCTTGCAGAAAATTCATGTGGTGGGAGCTAAATTTTCCCCTCAGAGGTCCAAATTTTAGTTCAAAAAGTTTCCCCTCAGAGCTCCAAATATTAGTTCAAAAATGTTTCAATAGATGGCGCTGCACATAGCAAGCAGGTAAGTCAAAAAAGTTGAACTGAAATTCACCGATTTTTCCTCCAATTGCGACATGGGAACACAGCCGATAAATATTTGAAAATATTGTTTTGTTCTTTTGTTCATTTTTTTCAAAAAATTATGGTGTAATTTTCCACCTTATTTTTGATTTACGGGATTACTATCTGCAGCGCCATCTATTGCAAAAATTTACGGCCCACCACATGAATTTTCTACAAGAATTATTTTTTTTTATCATTTACCGTTTCCCTGCTATACATTTTTAAAAACAGTCTTTTTCAGGACGCCCTGTAAGTGTACGAGGTTTTTTGGAGATAGCGCCCAGTTGCAAAAATTAGGCACAATCTCCAAAAATGTGGGTAATGGGGGGGGGGGGGGGAGGGGGGAACAGTGTTTATATTCGGATTCCAGGGTCATGTTACATCCGAATAAGCAAGAATGGTGTCAGAAGCATTTTGAGAGTTTTTTGCTTCTTTTTGCCGCTCAATGTAATTTGTCAGAGCTCAACATAAGGCACTTAATTTTCAGACATCTAATGATAAAGTGTTTTACTTGAATAAATCGGGCTGCAAAGTTTTCGCTTTAAAAATGATCATTGGATCAAAAGTATCGATTGTTTAGAAATTAAACATCAGGATAAAAACGTAATGTAAAGATAACATTTGAGGAACAATTTAAGTCCGATAATCAACTATATAAGATCAACTAGCAAAAATACCCAGCGTTGCCTGGGTCAGTAATAATTGTGCGAAACAATCGCTACTTTCTTTCGTTTCTGTTTTAACTGAAAGAACTCAAAACACACCGCTTTCACGTGATTAAAAATCGAGCTTCTTCCTTACCCATAAAAGTAAAATAGCAATAAGTATGAAGAACGAACGAGTATTCATTTAGGAACGAAAGCATGAATTAAAGCACATAAAAATTTGAAGAATTTCCAAAATATGAACTAACAAAAACAAAGATCGGTAAAAAAACTTTGCGCTTTATTTAATTAAATAGTACACACTCAAAAAGAAAAAGAAAAAAAAAACTCTCTACTAAGTTTTCCTAAGTGTGCAAAAAGTAGAGTTTCCAAATATTTAAATAACTTTAAACTCATGATTGCTACGGAGAAGCCTTGATTCAAAATTTTCATTATGATTACATTTCATATTGCTGTTGTTGGTAACGAATTTTTGTAACAATGGGTTTTACATTTAATCATTTAATGGGGGAAGTTTATGAAATTTACTGTTTTCGATCATATTTTTTAAACTAAGTTTTTTAGGAATAAATTACAGCCTAAGTTGCTTCCTAACAATATAGCTATCTATAGGGAAAAAATGGTTAAAATCCGTCCAGTAGTTTTGAAGCCCATTCCGGACATACATACATACATACACAAGTAGCCATTTATGTATAAAGATGAGGATACAATTCCTAAGAAAGCAGTAAATGTCATGCTTGCCCCAGAGAAGCATTGATTCAAAATTTTCATTATGATTACTTTTAATATTGCTGCTGTTGGCAACAAATTTTCGTAACAATGTGTTTTATAATTTAATCATAATATGGGGAAATTACATGAAATTTACTGTTTTCAACCATAACTTTTTAAAACTAAGTTTTTAATGAATAAATTATAGCCTAAGTTGCTCCTTGATAATGTAGCTATCTATGAAGAGAAAACGGTTAAAATCCGTCCAGTAGTTTTGAAGTTTACCCCGGACATCCGGACGGAAGTAGCCCTTTATGTATAAAGATTTGAAAAAATAAGAACAATTAAAAAGGCTGCTTTTTTTTTACATCCTCCTATCTTGTTTATTTACTTAAGAGCTGATTTGATTGAAAATAAAGATGACTCTCATGAATAGGGTTCCTCACTTATACGATTCTTTCTTTGGCCAGTCTCTTGTTGTTGTTGTTGTTGTTGTCGTATGCCAGTTAGGCTAGCAATTGCGCTGCTTCACTTTTCCAACTATACCGTGGTTTGGCGTGAAGTCCGACTTCTACAAACCACACATTCCATATAGGTAGGCAACCATTCAAGCATAATAACACATTCACACAAATAAAGGACAAGGACAGGAGAGAGAAAGTACATCCATGCCCGAACCAGGAATCGAACCCGGACCTTCCTGTCGCAGTCAGACTTCTTTGACGTGCGACGAATAAGGATGACTGTAAAGTGTTAAGAAAGTGAACTAATTCATTTCAAAGCTGATCTTAAGCAAACATATAGCTATGGATCATGGTCTTTTGAAATTACAACCTTTATAAACAATCCAGTTTCTCGGTTCAGTTAATCAAATTGAAAGCATTTTTTCACCATGTACTTGTTTGTTTGCCATCAGCACTAAAGCTACAACCACGGCTTCTATTCAATTCCTTTGGTAGAAACAAGAAACCTAACGAGTAGGGTCCTGTCGCAATTCGTGATCCTGAAAATATAATTTGAATCCAAGACGTCAAAGCTCAAATGAATGCTGTGTGCTGGATGTTTTTTTTTCCATCTTTTCCATTCACTGTAACAAATTTCGGAAACGTTTCTAGATATATCGGAAACGTTTCCGAAATAGTAAGAATCCTTCATCCAATAGCGAACTCCTCATTATTCAGAAAGCCTTTTGTTATTTCAAAAAATCTAGAAGCGGAAGTGCTGACGCAATGCTTCGAAACGTATTTTATCCTTCCATCACGGGCGCCAGTGAGTCGGAAATAACGAAAATTTATTTTTTCCTTATCTATGGTTGCTGCAGTCAGCAACTGTTTAGCATTAGATTGCTTGTTATTTCATGTCTAGAGAGTGGTAAAATGTGTCGAAACTAATTTTACGCCTTTGCATTTTGGACTGCCCTTGATTTTTTAGACGATGTAAGCAGCTTATTAAGTTAGTTAATAACGATTTGCTTCATTACAATTTCCAGTGCGACCATGATTAGACATATATTGTGTGTTCAAGCGTGAATAGTTTCAACACCCGTGTTTATACTTTATAAAACGAAACCCTTTGGATTACTTATCCAGTTGTAATGGAGGTACTTAGATTTCATTCCGCTTGTTAACTTGTAAGTATTAATGAATATTTTAAAACATGTTGTTATATACATTTATATTTTTGTTGATTTGCATTTGATGAGGCTCCAAAAAGAAAGAAGATTTATATTTGAAAAGCAATCACAGAAAAGTTAGTCCGAAATACTCGAAAACGGTTTGAATATACTACATTGGTTCAAAAAAAAAAAAAAAAAAAAAAAAATCGATTGTTTAATTCCTTAAAAATATGGTAATGCAAATGTTTTCTAGTATTGTAATATGCTTCACAAAAAATGTGCCAGTATTATTTATATTTTTTTTATTATAATTTATTCATTCATTTAAAAATATTTATACCTTTAGAAAATGACCCAGTTATCTATTAGTAAGCAACATAGTTATGCAATTAATTCATCTGCTTATTCATTTTTTTAAATGTGGTTAACAATAAAAAATTCCTTGACATTAGTTGTTGCGTAAATAACATTTCCTTCGTGGATATACTAAAGTTTAATGTAGGACAGTCAGGAGGAATGAGTCAGTGGCAAAAATGGAACAGCTGCATTTACATGCCAAAATAAAAAGTAATATTATTTCATGTCATTGTTTTAAAAGTGATCCTTTTTTAAAAAACTATGTTATTAATATGCAATGTACATATGAGGAGAAGACGAGGGGCGTTCACCAAGCAGACTGTGCCATTGACATTTTTAGGGGGTTGCTTTTAAGGAGGGGGGGGGGGCGCTTTATAGCATTTTATGGGTGCACCATCCCTCTTATGGTGTGGGGGGGGGGATTCTCGTATATATGAAATGGAATAATCATGTAATAGAGTTCAATGTTTCAATAAATAAAATATATAATGCATTTTGCGCACACTGTAAAAATAAAATTAGTAACCTATTGTGATTAAGTATTTATATTTGTGATGAACTGGAAAAGGGCAAGAACACAGAAGAATCAACCAGAATGGTTCCAGCAGGGGGACTTGGTGTTATATTTAAATTCATCAATTTCTCTGTTGGTACATTTCGTTACACTTTGTTCGTCAGAGAAATTGACTTGAGGTGAACGAATTCCGGAACGCGAAGGAAAAGTAAGTCCTGTCAAATTTTATCCGAAGATAAAAGCTATCAAGTTTGATACAAGATATATTTTTAAGTTCTGCCTTAAGAATACAATATGTTGATAATTTTGCCTTGAAAATATTGAGAGAAAAACTGAAGTTTAAGATTGTTTAACAAACAATCCCACTTTTGAGAAAGTACCCCTCTCCCCTCCCCCGACGATTTTGTGATTAGGAATGAAACTATTACATTATTTCATAAATTTTCAAAAATTTATAACTGTGCATATGTTATGCTGTTAACCATGATATTTGTCATTAGAAATTCAAAAAAAAAAAAAAAAAATCCACGAATGATTATAAAATTGCTTGTATTATTGCTCTTAGATATGAAAGAATTGAAACTGATATGGTATGCAATGCTATAGTAAAGAATTATATTTTAGAAAAAATCACGGAAAAAGGATTCCGAAATTCTCGGAAACGTTTTTGAAAATTGTTTGGAGAATTCCGAAATACTCGGAAACGTTTTCGAAACTTTTATGGACCACAGCTGCACAGAATACTCAGAAACATTTCTGGAAATTACGGAAAGAGGATTCCGAAATACTCAGAAACGTTTCTGAAAATTACAGAAAGAGAATTTCAAAATACTCAGAAACATTTCTGGAAATTACAGAAAGAGGATTCCAAAATACTCAGCCACGTTTCTGGACATTATAGAAAGAGAATTCCGAAATACTCAGAAACGTTTTTGAAACTTTCATGAACCGCAGCTGCACAATATACTTAGAAACGTTTCCGGATTTTTTTTACAGTGTTGCAGCACTAAGTTAGGCCAATGGCGTGGGACAGACAGAGGGTTTTAAAATGGTGCACTAAATGGTTTAAACAATTCAAGAAAAATTATTATACCAAATATCTTTTCGTGGCGACACAAATGTGATTTTTTCCTTAATGTTTTTTTTTTTTTGGAAGTACTTAATTCAAATAGAAACATGTGCCTTTAAGGATTAAAGCATGATTTTTCACAAAAAGATCAAGGGAAAACACAGAGGCAATAGATAAATAAAAACATGTGAGAAAAAGGAGACACATAGTAAAACGCAAAACTAAAGGAATACAACACTAAATTGAAACACAAAGGCCAGTCACGTGGAGGGCAGTCATTGTTTTCTGAGGGAAGGTGAGTCAATTCACAACTCATGTGCTACCTGTCGAACAGACAGCATTCCCGCGCAGTTTTGTTTTCCAGCATGCCCTCTAGATTGTTTATTTTGTCGAACAATTTCTAAACGGAAAAAATTCGAAATCATAAATCATTTTACTTCGACACTTTTATAACTTAACTAGTGGTACCCGCACGACTTTGCCCGTAGTAGAAAATTAAAAGGTCATTTGGTTCGCCTGTATATTAGCAAATAATAGATGATGATTTTCTCGCCAATTCGCTATGTTAAATGGCTCACCCACGTTACGGTTCCACGTTATGATGATTTCGTAATTTACTATTCCACGTTGTGATCATTTGCTCGGAGAAATTTTCTTAAAATTGGAATAAAAAAAGAACAAAATCGAATTTTCTAAAAATCGCTTCGAGATGCACACCCCCATGCTACAAACTAAATTTGTGCTAAATTTCATGAAAATCGGCCGAACGGTCTAGGCGCTACGCTCATCACAGAGATCCTGAGAGAGAGACAGACATCCAGACATCCAGACAGACTTTCAGCTTTAAAGATGATTGTTGTAAAATACTAGTTTAGCATTGTAGACATCAAGAAGCTAATAGTTCTGAACTAGAAGGGGGAGGGAGAGTAAAAAGATTAGCATGGACAAAAAGCTCGTATGACTTACGGATCATTCCACGGAAGAGGCGGCATTTTACCCCGCACGTCACAACTATTATACTGTATTAAAAAACAATAATTATAACTGTAATGCACAAAATTTTTGACTTCAGAAATCACTCATACGTTTGTTTCTGATTTCTTAAGCAAGAAATGTTTGCTCATTTCCTTCTTAAATTATTGTTTTTAATGGAATGTAGTACCTGCCACGTAAGGGACAAAATGTCCATTTTTTCCGTTTAATGGCTCTTTTACATGTAATGATCAAGGAAACAGTAAATTGGGGGACCGGGGCTCTTTGTTTTAATATATATATAATATATCAGCTACCCTAATGCGGTATTTTATATACATGTAAGGACTGTTATGATGCCCCCTCTCCCCCGAAAGTAAATTCTGGCTGCGCTGTTGGTAATGTTGGTCGATAGAAATCTTAATGGGGGAAAATGTCGAGCTAGCTGTTCAATATACACAGCCAAAAGTAAGTGAACAATTTCAAAAATTGACATTTTTGTTCAAATTTCTGGAGAAATATCAGACAAATTGTCCCTAAATTTTGTCAGTTTAAGGCTATATTTGATTTCACACGTTTACACAAAAAAAATAAACAAAAATATTTTCCGTTTTTCACGAGAAAGCACTTCGTCCCGCCTCCTCGAATGGAGAATTCCATTTTACGCGGGGGTGATTGGTAAGCAATCCTCACGCTTCTAAATGAACAACCAGACATCCTTAACTTGGGTGGGCATTTTAAGGCGTAAAAATGTCTTCGTCTCCTTTACATCACTTGCTTCACTTGTCTGTTGCAGTTTCACTTATTTGTTTTTATTTTTACATTTTAAAAACTGCTGCTTTCACAACAAAATGCTATGATCCGAATATACCTTCTGCCGAAAACAACGAAATTGAATCATCGGATACCATGTGACGAAGGAGGAGTCAAGTGCCTTCTCGTGGAAAACGGACAATATATAGATATACATACATACACACAGCGAGACTCTGGTAGGACCTTGACAATGTTTACCTCTTTCTTGGATAATAAAGAAGGATAATTGGCACTGATTCGAGGGGAGGCTACTTTCGCAGTAGTTGTGCAAAAATATTCCAACTCAAATAGATCCACGTAAATAACCAATGCGCCTTTTAAACTTAATTCCCCAAAAAGAGGTGAACATAGTCAAGCTCATGGCTCAACTTATCAGAGGCAAGCCATACATCAGTGACGCACTTGTGTGATCTTGCTTTTTCCCCGATTAATTACGATTCTATGTATTTTGTGCATAGAATAATTTGAAATAAATAATTTAAAAAATAAAATCTTCATGTAAAAAAATAAAAAAAAAAAAAATATTGTGCACTTTTCTTACAACGAATTGCCTATAAGAAGCTGGATGGTGATTACAAATGAATAGACTGTAATAATCAAATATTTAGTTTTGAAATTACAGATCAAAATGAGATACTATGAACTTGAATCCATTTTTTAATTGTGAGAAAAGTAAAAAGCGTAAATTATTTTGCTTTCTGGTTATTTATTTAAGTATAATTCATTGAATAACGATAATTAATTATTCACTGGCTTAATTTTTACTTTTTCTTTCTCGGGAATCGATAAAATCAAGTCTAGAGCCGCTGTATAGATAGGCCGACGCATCAGCTTAAGTTTAGCCATTTTGGATCGGACTTTTCATTATTGCACTGCTAGGGTTACCACAGCAAAGTTTCAGATTTCGCCAAATTTGCCGAAAATAATGTTTTATTTAATAAACAATTCAACGTGTGCCGCTAATAATTACTCACAGTGAACAATCACCAAATGCGATAACTCGCCAGAAAAGACAACCACTCAAACACGCGCTCCGATCCAAAATGGCTAATCTTAAGCTGATGCGTCGGCTCGTATATGTAGGGGCCTTAATCAAGTCAATATATTTGACGGGGTTTTGGAATATGACGTGAAATTGAGGCTTTCGACCTTGGAGATTTTCTTTGCAAAATTCCTATGTGCGCCATACATACACACATTTTAATTGCATTTATTAAGTTTCCACCTGAAATTCATGTAGATTTCCTCAACATGTATTACTCCCCAAAAGCCAATTCTCCACTCTTTCCCAAATGAAATAAAATTTGACGTCACATCAAACCCGCACGCAAGTAAATAAATTCGTTCATTACCTTCCTGAATCCCAGACACGAACGAGCCGAAGTCGCTGTTGAGTAAAATGGCATCAGCAGCTTCGTTGCACATATCGCAACTTCTCAGTCCCAGACCGATGCCTGAAAAATGACGAAACCCATTATTTTTGAATCGGAGTGTTATTTCGAAGCCTTAATAAATTCACCGCAAGCAGCGGATGCATATTAGAGAGTGAGAGAGAGTTTTCACATGATGTTTTCGGAAAATAATGATTCAATAAAAGGTAATAACGTCTCTTGCATCAGTGAGAATGATTATTGAAGTATAAAAGTGTGGTGCGTTCTATTTATTTTTGATAAATCAATAGAATATGTTCGCCTTCATGGATGTAAGCTTAAACTTATTAACTCTCTTTTTTAAGGGACATTTTTAGTAAAGAAAATCGGTAATGATTTCATTTATAAATATCAAACTCTCATCAGTATTGAAAGTTTAAATGTTTTTATGGTAGACTAGGGGCTCGTCACGATCTTGGTCGGGTTGAAAAAATTATCTGTCTTCAATAAATAATCTGCAGATTTTTTTTTTTTTTAAATATCATGGTATAGATCTTATCATGATACTCGTACATACGCTTTTTGCTTCATTTTTATGAGGTTTTGAAAGAAATTGATTCACTTCATTTCCTAATTAAGAGAGACCAACCTTTTCTTCCCAGTGAACAATATAATCTTCCTATATATGAAGTTGTACGTATTACCTTCAGTTTTGAAGATGGTGATGGCATAAGAAATTTTCATTGGAAATTGCAATTACTTATACAGTAAAACCTGTAAAGTTGACCACCTTTATAAGTTGACCACCTGTCTAAGTTGACCACTTTTGTCAGGAACGGAATTAGTCCTATCTTACATAATGAAGGAAAACCTCTGTAACTTGACCACCTCTCTATCTTGACCACCTGTCTATTTTGTCCACTAATATACACCAGCTTTGGTTTGAAGTAGTGTAAAAAACCCTTTGTAAGTTGACCACTATGCAAAAGAATTAGATTGTACTAAACGTTTCATCATTTATGCCTCAAATAAGTAACCAGTCCCATTTTAGAAAAACATATGAACATTTATGCTTCCATCGAAAAACATTGGGCCAATGTTAAGTCCCAGAAAATGAGCCAAACTTCAATCAAGAGTTATTTTGTTGAAAAGTAGATTACCATAGTTACAAATGTACAAGAAAAAATCAAATGAAGAATTTGAGTCACTTTTGACTTGTTATGAATTTTTAGGAATTGTTAATATCAAGTAAGTACTTTTTCGCTTTTCATAAGCAATGGGTTTTTTTTTTGATTGATTCACAAAAATTTTAAATTTGTATGATACTTTATGCGTCATTTTGGTAAATAATTTCTAAAAATATTTAAACAACATTTTTTTTCTTATTGTTTTAAAGTAATGTTAAACAATGAAAGTGAGTTTAAAGTATTCCAGTTAGTTAAAAAATTGCATGGGGCGAAATGACAAAAAAAAAAAAAAAAAAAAAAAAACATTACTACCCCTCTATAAGTTGACCACCAAAGTACTGCACCGCAAGTGGTCAACTTACACAGGTTTCACTGTATTAGAAATGAAAATGTGCAAGGACCATGGGATTTCGAGAAATACTCCTGACTGACCTGCTGCTGATGCAGTTAGAATAATATGGTAAATTATATTAGTCATATGTTAGTGTTAAAACATCGATGTGTGAGCGTCAATATATTTTCCACCATCGATGTTTTTGCTTTCGATGATTTTTCGATCTTGATGTTTGAACCTAAATATTCTTAAAAATGTTTTGAGTTTACGTTTATGATGAAAGTTTTTTTATTGGGAAATTTATATCACATAGGGAAAAGGCATATTTTCTATTGTTAGTTGTCGGTTGAAGTAGCCTTACATATCAGAAAAAATTGTAATGTTTTTTTTACAGCACATTGGTAAAAAATATTGAGCGTTTCTCAAGTTTTTCTCAAATGCAAACATAAGTTTTTTTTATTAGTTTTTCCCGAAGATTTTTGGAACCTATGTTACAGAAAAACTGGAGTGAAACGAAAGCAAGTGTAAAAAAAAACCCCTCATAAGTCGTTGATTTAAAAACTAGAATTTAACTTTAAATATATATTTAGTATGAACTTTAAATTGCTATAAATATTTCTAACTTTAGAAAAAAATTGAGTTTTAAATTTACTTTGTACAATCCTTCCGTGAAATTTCATCGGAAATAATATAAGTATTCTAGAACAATAATTTATCATGCATCATATTTTCTTTTCTGTTCTTCTCTTTCTTTTTTTTTTCTTTTTGTGTACACGTGGTATCATTTTTGAAACGATTTACATAAGTCTCTAGTTGATTCGCATTATTTATTAAATTACTTACTTTAAGCTTTTACATTATTCAGGAGGAAATTTAAAAGATGTTACGAAATTATTCCAACTAATTTGCATTGATGTTTTCATTTTTTGCAATCCCTTGTGTGTTATTTAATTTGAAATATTAAATGTCAATAATTAATTATCATTATTATTATTAGCTTTTTTTTTACAGTCCAAATATCTTCTAAAGTAGTAAACTGATTAGTCTGGGTTTAGTTTTAGCATTAAAGCATAAATTTTGGAGTTTATTACGCAGGAATATTCATTAAATTGAATATTCCTGCAGGAACATTTTATTTTGAACATCGATGTTTTTTCCTCGATGTCGTACGACTAATTGTATATTACTATCCATATAAATCAGTTAATAAAATCTAGTCGAACTTCTTAAAAAAAATTACATAACTGAAAAAGCACTTATTTACGCAAGGCCTTAATTTCAGTCGCAAGGCTTTTAAGTGTCTTTCATTGAAGGGAAAAAATGTGGGACAATGTTTCAACTGCAATGCAAAACTTAGATCGTAGTTTTTAAAATTTCAAATACTTGAATGAAATTCTAATTCGAAGCGAGGATTCCACTACAAGAAAGGGGGAACATAGCATCAAAAATGGTAGAAAACTATAAGGTCTTTGATAGCATGGCGTAGACTGCAGCACTGAAAGTTTTAGGAGGTTCGTTTTAGCGGAATTTTAGGAGGGTCCTGTTTTAGCAAGGACGGATATAAAGGAGGAGCGGTGGGGACGATCACCCCTCCTTGAGCCAAGGTATAGGAAGGTCAATCAGTTTTATTTACGATATTAAAGTTCCAAAACGCAATTTTACCATAAGCTCCGATGGCGTAAGGAAAAAGAGAGCTCTTTCCCGAAATTCAAGTCTTGAAAACGCAATCGTAGTTCATCTTTTATTACTCCAGTCTACAGATGGAGCAACTTTGTAAAGGAACTTTGCAATCCTTTACAACTGGAACTTTGTAAAGGATTTTTTCGAAATTGAAGTTCCAAAACTTCAAGTTTTGACGATCTTAGATGATATTAGAGATAAGTTCGAGGGTTCTTAGAGAATATTTTTCGAAAAAAACACAACTGTAAGACACACCTTTGATTCCGTAAGGATAAGCGACGGTGTTTAGTACACTCCTCCCAAAATTTTTAGAAATTTAAGTTACAAAGAGTAAAGAGCAAAAAATAATCTTCCCCTCCTTGAAAACTTTCTGGATCCGTCCCTGTGTTTTGGTGAGTATGTTTATGGGAGCACTCAGTAGTTTTTGAAGGGTGTGTGCGAGCGCTCTTGTGGGACGGGCAGCCCCGGTTCAGCGATAGATATTACAATAAATAATTTACTACACATTTATTTTCTGTAAATAAGCATGCAGAAAAAAGTCTCGTCTTAAAAACTTATAATATTTCTAAAAATGAAAGTATAATTCAATGAAATTAGGTGAAAAGCTTTTCGCGTAGTCATTTTTGCGATTTAAAACAATCAATACACTTTTAAGTTTTGTCAGCTGTCTTTCATCCATAAGCTCACTTCTTATTTTCCATTGAAAAAGGGGTTATTTGTAACACTGAAATACGTGTCTGCAGTTTTCTGCAATTTGTGCAATTTAACGTTGTTATTTCTTTCTCACTATTAAGTACCTCGTTTAAAACCACAAATTCATATTAAACAGTATGTTAGAAAAGAAGCAAAACTACAATGCTGAGGGAAATTCTTTTTTGCATATTGTATAAATTATTTTCAATAAAAAAGATAAACTAATTTAGATGGCTAATAACATGAGTAACTATTGCGGATTCAAAGTAGTTCAGCAAAAACGATCAATAAATAGTTATCATGCTCCTACTATAATCGGTTCTCTTCCGCACTTAAAGCATAAAATAGAACCACACTCCACAACAGTCGAAACGTGAAACACAATTCTGCTTTATACTGATGAAGCTTCAGGATCCGAAGTCTGTAGTTCGATGAGGCAGAATCGATTCATCTTCTAAATGTTTCGATTGGATGGAACAGTATACTGGAAATAGTATGTGTACGATTTCTTTCGGTTTTCGGCTTGGAGAATGCCATCTATAACTTCTTTACCTCTATTCAGCTCAATAACGTCTTAATGATGTACATTTGGAAAAATAAGGGCTGGATGAAAAATTATTGTACGAATAAATTTAACGGATGATTGATTATTGGGCATTTCAGGCGTTCCTTTGACGCGATGAGAATGAAATTTCATTATGCAACGAAAATTATGAGATTGACATCTTCATATGTAAAAATCCTACTCAAAGCAACCAAATGTGTTATTAGGGTTTAACATGTATAATTTTTTAAGTACTGGGCCAAAGCTTCCTTACGTAGAAGTCTGCTGTGAAACTGACTAGGGGCCTTATATGCCCTGCACTTAAACATCAACACGTATAAAACACTCCTCACAGCAACTAAACCAATTGTTGGCAGGTTTCTACATTAGGATATTTCTTACGTAAGGATTTTGTCACTAAAGCGTTCTATAGAAACAAACGAAGAGCCTCATTAATCTCTGTCCTGTACGAAATGTCAGTTCAAAATTACTCCGCTTGTAAAAATCTGCTCAAGGGATACAAATCTGTTTTGTCGGTTAACACTAAGTCCTTAATTGTAACTTAAGTAGCGACACGTTCGCCATCTTAAGACTAAACGCCGATTTGTTCCAATGTGTTCTTTGATGAAGTAAGGCAAACACACCAGTAGTGGCCAGTGCTTCAGTAGTAGCCACTTCAAGGTATATATTTGAAAAAATAGGATTCCAGGTCTGCCAATGGATTCAAAAGTGCATCAAACGTGCATGAGATATTACCTCCTGCACGTTTGAATCCATTGGGAAACCTGGAATCCTTATTTTTTCAAATATAAACCTGAAGTGGCCACTACTGAAGCACTCTGAAGCACTGGTCACTACTGGTCATAGGCGCCCATATGCAAAATTCTAGGGGGGGGGGGCGGCTCAGAAATTTTTCCAATGGTTCAACAGAACATTTTTCCCGTAGAAACCGATTTCAGTTCAAATTAGAGATAGTAAAACTTGACATTTTTAATAACTTATTCATTGATGGATAGAAAAGAATTTTTTTCCCGTTTTTGCAAAGAAAAAAGCATTAAAAGCAAGGAAGTTCTCATTTCAAAGGGGGGGGGGACTTGAGCCCCCCCCTGGCCCCCTATATGGGCGCCCTTGCTACTGGTGTGTTTACCTTAGTATGCTTTACTTCTTGGTTGTGGTTTCTTATCAACCAAATGTTTATCCACAGTCGAGAAGTAAAACATGCTACTTCATCATAGCTTACATAGGAAGAAAGCGACTTTTAGCCCCAAAATGTCGGACCTGTTGTTACTTAAACTACGGTCTTGGACTTAAGACGGATGCATATTTTTTACTAACTGAACAGAAACGACAATTTTGATAGCACAGCAACATGTCACGACGAAGTTGCAAGGACAACAGTGCGCTCCACAATGGTCATAGTGACAAAGTAACTGTGTATGAACTGCGACGCATCACTAGAGTCGCACTGTGACATTCATTTTGGACATCTTTCCCGTGACTTTATTGCGACCTCGCTGCACCAACTCGTGGAGGTGACTTTGTGACATAAGAAGACCTCGACGTCACTGTAACGTCACTTTGCGACGTCGCCGCGGACTGACGTTTTGCGAACGCTATAAAATGGTTGTTAAAGTCATGACAACCATTTTGAGACTATCAAACGTTACGTGTGCTTCCTGGGAAGCTGCTGCAACCTGTTGACGATTTTGCATTGACGTTTTGCGACAATCACGCGACGGGGATCCTTATGTGACTTTAACTGCAGAGCACCATCTTAGTCACTGTGCTATTAAAGTGGTTCCCCAGTTTCATAGCGACGTTTTGAGAAAGTTGGATACTTCGCAAGATTTTTTTTTCTCTTCGATAAGTATACAGTGCTGGTCAAATTATTAGACTAAGACTTTATTGATTACATAACTATAGACACATTAACGAACAGTGAAATAATTATGTAATATTTAGTATGCATTCCCTTGTTCTTGATGATCATTTTAAGTTTTTCGGCATACTTTTCACAAGGTTTACACCATTTCTTAACTTTTTAAAAAAGGAGGTAAAAAATTGTTTATACTCACTATTACATATGCTCACATAAACATACTCACTAATTACCTAAAACTAACTTTAAATATAACAGAACAGACTAATAAAAATGACTAGCGAACTGTTTAAGCTGATTGAGGTTATGTTCCTGGTAAGAAGATAAACAAGGAACATAAACAAAGCAGAGACTGCTGCCACCTGCAAACATTAAATTATGCTAACATAACGTAATAATCAGTGTACAGTATGTACTGTACTTTAACAGAAAAACAAATAGTATTTTAATACAAATAGTGTACAAAAAAAAAACTCTTTAGTCTAATAATTTGACCAGCACTGTAACAGATGCAGTTAATTTTATTACTTAACTTTAATTACATTTTCTGATTAAAACTTGATAAACTGCCCCTATGCGTTACTACTCAGTTTATTCTAATTTTCTAATCGACCGGAAAGCAGAATGTGAATGGAATAAATATGCTTTTTCATGTGGACTCCTTAAGCCCATTAAATGATTGGATTAGTAGAATAAATAATGAGAGAATTTTCTCTAACAGCTCTAAATCTCATTATTGGATTTTTTCCCTCTATAGCTATGATAAAATAATGGGAAAAAATAGTTTATGAATTCTTTCATTCGTTAATACTTGCTCTTTATGAACGAAGTGATTTCTAATGTTCGTTCACAGTTAATTGAAGTTTTTTATATTGGAATTTTGAAGAAAATAAATGTTTTTCCTGAGAAAAAAACTGAAATATAGAAGCATGAGGATAAAAAAAAAATTATCAAATGAAGATTTTAATTTCATTTATTCATCAAAATCCTAACGTAAACCTATATCACCCAATTATGTGCCCCCCTTTTTTTAACGACTTTTACCGATGTGAATTTAAAACTATAATTACTACTATTTTACTTTGATCGTAAAGAACTCTGGAAGATATCAATAACGATATCTTATGAAGAACATAGAAATATACACGACTATAATTTGACTACAGCTGGAGTGAATATCTGTCTTTTCAACACAGTCTTATCAAAAATTTGAACTCGGCGTTATATCTTAGATCCCTCTTTTATATGCTAAAGAAAAAGCGAGCTGATGTGTGCATCACATGACTTCCTTTTACTCCAATTTAATGTCATTTTCTCATTATTGGCAGTTTTAATGCGATTCAATAGTTCATTCTCTAAATATCACCGGTGGCGGATACACCCGGCGGGCAAGCGGGAATTTGCTCGGTGGGCCGGTCATGTTTCGGGCCGATCAGTTGCCCTGTCTACAAACAGTAAAATGTAAATACCGCTACGTAAATTCTCTAGCTTCGATCCCTCTTTACGCATGGGCTCAAGCCCGCGGATGGAGGGTGCAAAGCCGTCGCTAAGGGGGCCATGGGGGTGCTACATCAGCCCAGTTTTTCAGAAATGGGACCGCCAATTTAATTTTAGTAATGCAATAAAAAACAGAAAAACAAGGGCAGTATTTAAAAGTTGAAATACTTTTCTCCATTTTTCAATTTCATCGATGAATTGCAATTCACGTTTACTTTGCTTATGAATGGCAATTCACAATTGTTACGAATTGTAGTTCATAACTATTGCAGTAAAAGTGACAAAATGGATTTTTTTCAATAAAGCTTTAACAGAAAATGCAATCTTAAAACACAATTTGGAGCATCCAAAATTCTGTATTATGAAGATTATTTAAATAAAGACCTCCTAAATGTGCGTTTCTAACATTTTTTTTTTTTTTTGCGAAAAATAAGATATTCAGTTTCTCTCACTCAATATCCCTCGAAGGGTTCAAACTAAGGGTTGAAGACCCTTCAGGTTAAAAATGATTATATAAAAAATATGATTTTCAGGGGCCGCCGACACACCGACCTTTTCTACCATTTACCTTTCCTATTTTTTAAAAATGACAAATATCATCCTGAAAAGCAGAGTTATGTAAACTGGTGTGCAAAAATTAAGGACGAGACGGTTTTTTCAATATAACTTTGTACAAAAGCTTTCCAAATCAACACATTTAATACCGTAAGATCTCCAATACGTAAGGACATGTGTAATGTAAGCAACACTTACTAAAAGAGAAATCAGAGAGATAAAAAGAAGCTTTATTGAAAATGTAGCATGGAGCGCAATGCGACTGAAGGCCGAAACATCCCTGTGATGGGTGTCCAGCAAGAAACATCCGGTCTTTAGTAGGAGATATGATCTCCCCCGACTGCTAGGCAGGTTTCACAGCTTCTGCCCATGCTGAGAATGAGGGTGTCAATGAGTTGTTGAGGCATTGCTGCCCATTCGTCTTGCAGCGCCAGTCGAAGCTCCCGAATCGTTACTGGTGGTAAGGTACGAGCTGTCAAGCGTCTGACTAGAAAATCCCATACACGCTCGATGGGATTGAGATCCGGAGATAGTGCCGGCCAATCCATACGTTAAATATCCTCACTCTCTAAGAGCTGTTCGGCAGCTACTGTGCAATGACATGATGCATTGTCGTCCATAAAAAGGAACAGCGGACCCATATAGCGCCTCTACAAGACGCACATATGGAAAAAGAATCTCGTTACAATAACGGGTCCCGTTGACTGAACCTGCGTCGAAGATGTGAAGGTCTGTACGACTACCAAGCATGATGCCTCCCCAAACGAGAACACCGCGACCTCCATACCTGTCCCTTTCAATGATGTTCGAGGGATGATTGCGGCTTCGCCGCTCTCTCCAGATGAGTATGCGATGAGAATCGCTACTCAAACTGAATCTTCTCTCATCTGTAAAGAGTACTCGTCCCCATTCATTGTCTCTCCAATTCCGGTGTTCCCGGCACCACAGAGAACGCCTTCTCCGATGGGCAGGCGTTAGAGGTACACACCGTATAGGGCGTCGTGCAAACAGACCACCACCGTGCAGTCTTCTGGCCACGGTAAAACGCGATACCGGTCGTCCAGTAGCCTGTGTCGTGTGTCTAGCGATTTCTCCCGCTGTCTGCTGCCTGTTTCTTCTGGCCTGTAAGACAATATACCGGTCATCTAGGGGTGTGGTTCCTCGTGGACGACCACTACTGAACCCCCGGAAAGCTGTTCCTGAAGTTTGAAATTGTCTCCAAAGTCGTGAAACGATGCTGTGAGCAATTCCGAACTTTGCAGTCACACTTGTCACACTGCGGCCTTCCTCTAACTTTCCAATGATTCGACCTCGGGTTAAAGCATCCAGATGTCGTCTAACAGATTGATTATTCGCCATTTCTCGCTGAGGCAGCAACTCGGTGTGATTTTAACTGCTATACGACGTGCAATCTCTTTGCCAGAATTACTGATCTTACACCGACAACATGTTTTATACTACTCAGACACTCCCCCATTACGTCTGCCTGCATATCTGCGCATGTGCTACCGTACATCACCTTACTTAATCTCCTGATTGATCTTTCTGTCCGCTCTGCCTCTTCGTTCAGCTGATATGCTAATTTTTCGACTTCGTCCTTAATTTTTGCACACCAGTGTATATAGAAAAATACACAGACCCCAGAAATATGGTTTAACAAGGAGAAAAATTAAAGTATAGCGAGAGAGATTGAAAATATATTGAAATTAAGAGTCACACCAGTAGTTCTAAATGATTGAATGTAAAAATCATGTATGAATCGAAGTTTTAAACAAAACTTTATCAAGAGGTGAAGAAGGAATGAAGAATGATATTTAAAATAAAGAAAGTGAAAAAAAGAACAAAGATCATTAAGTTTATTTAAGTCACCAAAGCACCAAATCAGTTCAAGAAAAGTTTTTAACCTGGGGCCGCAGATAGCTTGCATTTCAAGCAAATAAAATTACTAGGCTGTAAATTGAAAATTTTACTATGAAAAATCTAAATGCAAATGGTTCTGAAGGAGAACCATGTTACAGGGTTTTCCTTTTTTTTAAAAAAATCAATTAAATAAATAAAAGAAGATTGGGACGTAGCCAAAAGGGGGGAAGAGAGGAATTCAAAAGCTTATATCTTCCTTTTTAGTCACCAAAGCTTGCCTAAAGTGCGTTTTTGAAACTTAGTTTTTTAAGGAATTCCAGAGAAAAACTCCCGAACAGAATTCTTTAGTTTAACGTCATTAAAGATCGCCTACAACAGCGTATTTGGGATTTCAGCTTCGAAAAACTTCGTAGAGAGTATTTCCGCCGCAATTGACCTAGAAATATCCTCACTCCATCATTAAAGAGCGTTAGAAATCAGTGTCGAAAAATTTTCGGAGGCCCCTTAAGCATCTACTTCCCATAATATCATTAAAGATCGTCTAAAATTACCTGTTTTGGGCTTCAATCTTAAAAAAAAAAGGAGGAAAACCCCCAGATCCCCACTTTTCCCATAACATCATGACAGAAGATTTCTTTGACCTATTCCCAAAGATTTAATTAAAACCTCAAATTTAAATCTAAACACCATACATCAAGGAATTTTTGTAACTGGCCATAGTCACCAACAGTGGCCAAATTAAAACAGATTTTAAAAAAATCGCCAAATTTGTCGCCAATTTATAACTTGTGTATCCATCGAAATTAACAATGATTTTCCCCCAAAAAGTAAAATCGATCAATAAATAATATCTGAAACGGCTCAACGAGATGGGCAAATTTATTGCCATCATGAGTAAGTACTACAGCAGTAGTTGGCGATGAGAGTTACATCTCTTTCTTTCTTTCTTTTTCTTTAACTGAGCCAACCAATGGTTTGTAGCTTTTTTTCAGCAAGAAGACATACGTTATTATCTGTTTGTTGTTGGATCGCTTTCAATAATTTTCTCTTAAAAAGTAATGAAGTTTGATATAGAAAAGAAAGTTTGCGTGATATTTGGGAAGCAATTTTTGGAGAAAACCACAAACAACTGAACTACAGTGCTGGCCAAATTATTAGACCAAAGAGTGTTTTTTTGTTTTTTGTACACTATTTGTACCAAAATACTATTTATTTTACTGTTAAAGTACAGTACATACTGTACACTGATTGTTACGTTATTTTAGCATAATTTAATGTTTGCAGGTGGCAGCACTGTCTGCTTTGTTTATCTACCTACCAGGAACATAACCTCAATCAGCTTAAACAGTTCACTAGTTCTTTTTATTAGTGTGTTCTGTTATATTTAAAATTAGTTTTAGGTAATTAGTGAGTATGTGTATGTGAGTATATATAATAGTGAGTATAAACAATTTTTTTGCCTCTTTTTAAAAGTTAAGAAATGGTGAAAACCTTGTGAAAAGTATGCCAAAAAGACTTAAAATGCTCATCAAGAACCAGGGAATGCATACTAAATATTAGATAATTATTTCACTGTTCGTTAATGTGTCTATAGTTATGTAATCAATAAAGAATTTGCTTTTAAAAAAGTCTTAGTCTAATAATTTGGAAAACACTGTAAAATCTCAATGTTCAAAATTTACCGTATCTAAGCTCGAACCTCCCCCTCCCCCAGTTTTATATTTAATCCTTTCAGAAATATACCATTTTCCAATTAACAAATATTACCAATGAACCTCTATTGTATTATTAACTAGGTTAACCATCATACATTGACTTATTAAGCTTCCCTGCTCAGTCGAATGCCCTCACTCATCACGGTCGGCCGCGTGTAAACGAATATCGTTGGTTCCATCTTATAATATTCGATTAAGCGGGGTATTTAATTATGCGGATAAATGCTCTTTACTCTATCAAACTGCTAATATTTGTCTAAAATTGATTTTAGAGGTTAAAAAGGTGAAATAATTTCAGTAAACAACACATATATGTTATAACTAGCTGCGTCTCCCGACTTTGCACGGTCTATCTCAAAAATAAAAGTTATGTCATGTGACACGTGTTCAACAATCAGGCTTGAACAAAAAACCAGTAAAATTTTGCGGCAGATTGGGGAAAAATAACCAAAAAGGTAACATTTTAAATCCCCCTATTACAAGAAAAGCCTCAAAGCAAATCAATGATTTTCTTCACGCTACAAATCAAGTAACACAGACATCATCAACAATGAAACTTATGTCACAGCATGATAATTTGATAATATTTTTTGGTAATGCAGGGAAATGCTTTATTTTGACAGGGCGTAACTGGAACAGGTAACTTGACTGTTTTACTGGCAAGACTCATTTTAGGAGAAAGAAGGTCAACAAAGAACGCTATCTCCTGGATTTTTAGGGTTACTCTACTGGAGTTAGGGTTAAAATTTCAACTATCTTTCAATCAAAATATCACTAAACAGGCAATGGTTTCGTCGAATGTAGAAGCAATTTTCACCCGTCATACCTTGACGGGCGATTTTCTAGTTTTTAATAAAATCATTGTCACGGAAAGTTGAGATGCAACACTGAATAATAATTTGAATAGAGGAAAACCTTCGAAAAAAAGGGATTTTATGTCGAAATCTAAGTGTATCATAACTAAAAATGTTTAATTGATATCCTCGCTCATTATTATCGGAGGATTATGTTAAACAGCCAAACATAAAAATGGGAAAATTACGAATCTGTCGATACCTGGTTCGATGGTCAATTCAATGGCATTCGAGAGAAGTAACTCGGTAATAGATACATACATTGATACATAGTCATCATACTCAGTTTTTTAATTATATAAAATTTAAAAAAATACCATTACATTTTTTTTTATTGCCTTGTAGACAGACCGATGTAATGTTGTTATAAAATATAATTTTTTGTCGTAATGAGTGGTATGTCAACGTATTTAAGGATCTGTTTTCCTTACCACCCATACCACCCGGATTATTCGGAATTTTGACTATCCGGTTTGCCTTTCGTCCCAATTAGTCCGGATAAACGAAATAGTACTGTAACTGCTGAGCACCTAACATTTCAAACACCTTAAAATTATTATATCAGTGTTTTATTTACCGATGTCGGCTTTCTCAACTGCCGGGCAGTCTAAGATGTCAGTTCCTGTCGTAGCAACGACCATCCTCATCCTTTTGCAGCTTTCCACAATAAGCACCTTCTGATTGGGCTTTATCTCGGCGAACACTATTTCTTCATAAGATTGAATGAGCTCGTCCAGTTCTTCGGCGTCCATCACCGTTAACCTCAACCCGGTCACCACGATCGCTTTGACCACTCTAAATGAAAAAAAAAGAGCTATGTAACAAAAATTTTAAAACCCAAATTCTCTTAATATACTAGGATCATTCAAGAGAGGTGGAGAAAAGACTGTTGGTAGTGAAAGTTTGATACTTTTGGGATCTTAAGTTGGGATCGCTGGTAGCAGTTCTAAACAGCTGATTGATCAACATTACTCTGTTTATAACCTCTAAATTAAGCGATACGATGTCGGGTCTTCTTGAATTATTCCACACTGTGAGGAGATAACATTTCCAGGCTTATTAGCCGTGGTCTAATTTGGAGTAGAAATTCCAGACGTTTTGGCTTGCTTTGCTGCAGCCATCATCAGTGGTTTGAGCTTGGTTGAGACGTCTGGAATTTCTACTAGCCGAAACGTCTGGAATTTCTACTCCAATTAGACCACGGCCAATAAGCCCAGAAATGTTATCTCCTCATATTGACGCCGGCCGTGAAAGTCTTAAACAGTATTTATTCCACATTGGTTGTGATTCGTTTTCTGATTGCTGAAGGTTAAGAACTAGCTAAGGTACCCTCTGGAATGACTTGAGTGCATGGTTTAACTTTTATTGAATGACCTTCGTATCTTATCACATAATTTTTTTTGAAGTTATGATTTTTGCAATTTTTTTTTTCTAAAAGGGAAATAATAAATTTCAGCTGAAAAAAACTGTAGGGGAACGTGAGGCAAAGTTAAATGGTGAAATATTTACCCTGCTTTTAGTGCCGCCTATCTAGTATTTTAACTGTGTGATAACACATGTAGTCTATTCCAGTTAAGAAAAAAAATACCTCTGAAAATCATAGAATATAATGACACGAGCAATTTTTCAAAAATTGATACTCATATTTAAATATTTTGCTGTAAGTCGAAAATTATTTTTAGCATTACTAAATGATAAAGTTCTTGTATAATTAACATTTGAAATATTAATTGAGACCTTCAAGTAATCGGTGTAGTATTTATTTAGTTAATATTAAACTTATTTGTCTTTTAAATATTTTTTACTAATACAGAAGTACAT
Organism: Uloborus diversus; assembly: GCF_026930045.1. Taxonomy (NCBI): domain Eukaryota; kingdom Metazoa; phylum Arthropoda; class Arachnida; order Araneae; family Uloboridae; genus Uloborus; species Uloborus diversus. Next base: position 57,568,344 of record NC_072737.1, read on the forward strand.
GCGGGGCAAAGTGGGTGGGGAAAAGTGAAATATATATAATTAGTTTCGTTTAATTATTTAATCATTTATTAAATATCTTACATACTCTTTATTAATTTCTTTATTAACATACCTTAATTTATTAATTCATTTATATTTATTCTTCTTTCACTTATTTTCTTATTCATTCACTTTTCACTCGCTCATTTATTTGTCTTGATTTATTAATTAATGAATATTTTTAATCATTCGTTTATTTTTTCAGTATCTTTTCATTAATTTATTAAACCTTTTATTTACCGATTCATTTGATCAAAAATATCTTTTTATAAAAAACATTTCATTACAAAAATATTTCATTTTTCACTTTGCAACATGAAAAAAAAAAGGAAATTTTTTTTCTTTTGAAAGCGAAAATTTATTGCCAAAAATAAAAAATACTATTTCAATGCAAGTTTTATTCTAAATACAATGTTCCCCCCTTATGTACTGCAATTTAAAAAAAAAATCCAATTTGTTTATTTTGAAAAAGCTCAGAAAATCTCAGTCATTTCACATTGCTCCACATTCCCCTACTTTTGTATAAACTAAGAGAGTAAGGCCACTAGATTAGGAGAGCTGATATATCCGGCATTCTGGTTCCAGAAGTATACTTTTGTACCTTGTATAACAGTGTAGAAGAAAATGGGTGCCTTAGCTTGAGCTCTGTTGCTTGATTGTTATTTGACTTTTTCATTCAATATAAAAGGAGTTGATTCCATTGATTCAGATTTTAGCCGTACATTTATTTGCTGTTTGTCCATTTGTAGCTTTGCTGCCTTTGTGGACGAAAAATGATACTTAGTAATCAAGACTTCGAAAGCTCAGTCTTTTGGAGAAATTGTGGAAGTAATTGAAAAGATAAAAATATCATTAGCAGAAATTGCAAGAAATTGATTATTTGTGTGTGCATCTATTTTTATTTAAGACTGCGCCAGACGAAGCTTATTTCGTGATCTTATTTTATTAGGGAACGAGGAGCTTGGAGCAGAAATTGAACATAAAATGGAAGATATCCTTTTTACCTAAAAATTGAAAACCTTTTTAGGATTACGCAGTCGTTTTCGGTAAGTAAGTTTAGAACTGAAATAATACTTACCAGATCTCCTCAACTACACAAGCTTTGGCTTATAGTGAAAAAAATCGAAAGACTTGAGAATATATAGCAATAATCATATTTATCATTAAACTAATTCAGTAGTTAGCCGCTTTATTTTATTCGTTAAATAACATTGGTTTGTTTTTACTTTTATTAAAAGGATAAAAATCTCCAAAGAAATCCTGCATTTTACTGGAGTTCAGAGCAAAGATGTAGGTAAATAAAAAAATGATACAAAATGGTCTTTGAAAATCAACAAGGGTGACCTTTTAAATAAAAAATCGTAAATTGTATTTCTGAATTGAACACAAAAAATGTATTCTTGAATTAGAACTTTTCTTTAAAAAATGATGCTTGAGCTTTTGAGCTAATAACGTATTTATGAATAAAATATAATGCAGAAAAAGAAAGGAAAAAAAAAAAAAAAACCCGCACATATGATCAAGATAAATAAGAAGTTATTAATCATTAGTTACATCCTATCTAAAACATCAAAATTACATTGCATTTCCTAACACTTTTTGATATTTTTACAGCTTGAAGAACTTCAGTTAACATCAGCATTTGTTTTTGGAACATGCTTATAACAACAATATTCACTATTGAAAATATATTCTATCCAAAATGTTTCGTTTTCTTCAATTCAAATGGTGAGAATAAACTTCAAAGTATGAGAACGCACATTTTTTCACAATCAAAACGCTCTTAAAAATAAAAATAACCTTAAAAATTCAAATGTAAGTAAGCAAATAAAAATAAACAGATAAATAAAGCATAAACTTAAAATAAGTAAAAAATCCTTATGAAAATAAATAAAAAAATTTAAATTTAAAAACAAGTTTAAGTCTGTAATTGGACGAAATGACTTGAAATTTTTTTTAGATAAAAGAAAAAATAAATAAAATTTCATCTAAAAATTAGGAATAATGTCCTTTTAAAAAAATGACCAAAGCCAAAAATACGAAAAAAAAATTATCATTAACATTCTATCCTAACTAATTATGATTAACATGGCGAAGTCAAACTTTACGCACTGTATTTCAAATAAAAAAGTACGCACAAGCCGATGACAGCTTATCAATCATTCTATTTTTCTTCGCAAAAACACTCTTATATGTGCATGTAATTTACTCAGTAACAAGATAAGAGGCTCTTGAACAACTTGGCCTTCTAAAGCGACACCGATTCCCACTTATGTTTATTGATATTTATAGATAGCATTGAAGGGAGAAATAAAACACTTTTATCTCTCGATGCTCAGATTACAAGAAAGTGCTTAATTGAAAGTGTCAGGAGAAGAGGATTTAGAGAGTTTTATGGAGACTGCTTCGGATATTCACTGATTTTCAATTAAAAAAGAGCTCCTTGTAGGTTCGTCATTTGGGAGATCTGGGGGGTGAATTTCACGTTACTAAATTTAAAACACAGTATAAATCTGCATTTTTGTATTTATTTTGATTTTTTTGTCTAAAAAACAAACTATGTAAAAATAATTTGCCCCTCCCCCCGCACTTTCCCTCCCAGATCTGGCTTGTTGATTTATAACAATCTTATTACTTTGAGGATTTCTTATTGTTTCAATTTTTTCCTGTCTGTAATATAGTGTTCTTTTTAATAATGAAAAATGAAAGCAGTTTGTTAAAAAAAATTCTTTCCGGTCTCTTTTAAAAAAAAACCGGTTCTTTCAAAGTTGCGTCAGTTTATAAAATTACGTCTTTTACATATGTGCACCAATTTTTCATATGCTTCTGACATTACACATCGATCGCCATAAAAAGGTTTTTTCTGTTTTCTAACTACCAGTGTAGAGTTTTAAGTTCAAAACAATAAAAGTTATTCAAAGTAATCAAATCGCCATTTGTCCATTAATTTTGAATAGAATGTGATTTTTACAAATTGTAAAATTAATTTTTTGACAGAAATTGGCATTTTTTTCTTCCTAATTTGGGAGATTTTAGCGGGAAGTTGTTTTTTTTTTGTCTATAAATTTTTTTACATGCATGCACACAGGAAGACACACATTAAGTAAAAATATATTAAAATTTTAGCTTAAACATTTCGACTAATTGATGTTATTGATATAATTCTGCGCTGTTTATACATTTAGTTTTAGTGAAAAAAGTAGCATACAATACTTAGGTGCAAAGGGAAATTAAATTATCTTACAACTGGCGTTATCAAAGTTAGTGTTTTAATGTGGGATACTGAACATAATTTTTTTTTTTTAAATTCATGAAATGTAAAAATTATAAATTTCTGAATACATTATTTTGTGAAAGAAATTTTCAATTTTTATCGAGTAGAAATAAAATTATTTTACAAAAAGAAAAAAAGAAAAAAAAACCACCAAAAAAACCAAAAAAAAAAAAACTTTTCTAGCCAAAAGTTTCCGTTTTTTTTCTGGGCGTTCCGTCCCATCAGTGGTACTTAAATATGTCCCCCTTCCTTGCGCCTGCGACGGGCTCCTCGGCACATTTAAGCCACAACCGTCCTTTATATACGGTACTTTTAAGCTTCAACCCTCTCCAGTATCGCCTTGTACAGAGTAGAACCCCTTGAAAAGGATAGGCCGACTTATCCGACATTTTGGTTCCAAGACAGCTTTGGATCCAACCTTGTTTCTAGTATTTATAACTACAGAATTATAAATGCTGGTAGCCATAACGTAAAACAATTGATGATAAGTTGAGTAAAATTTCACTTAAGGTAAATCTAGAAAAATAACTTAGTTTGCAAATTTAACAAAAATGTATCGGAAAATGTTTACTGCAATGAATCTCATTTTCGCACCTTTTTTATTTTGAAATATGTATTAATTAAATCTTAATTTACAGAATAAAATAAACAAACATCAATCAGGCAACACATCTAAAGCTTGAGCACCAGTTTTTCTGCAATGAGGGTTTTATACAAATACTAATTTTGTCAATCGACAATTTTGGAACCAAAATGTCGGATAAGTCAGCTCCCCTTATATAGTGGCCTTAGTACAGAGTACATTCATGCTAGAGGTGGTACTAAAATCTTCATTCATTTCAGTTTTTTTTTCTGAAAAATGGATTATTTTGTTTTTATTTTGTAATCATTTTCTATATCAATATTTTCCTCATGTATGTAAAATTTTATTTCATTCTAACAACGTTTTTTGGTGCGTCATTTTTTTTTTTTTTTTTTTTGATATAGAGTGGATTCCTTCTTACTTATTATAAATGAACTTGACTTCACCTGTTTCTTACATACATTTGAAAGTATTTATTTCAACGGTATTTTTACCTTTGGAATTACTGGACAAAATGTTACATATTGACTAGCTTCGCAGAAATACGTTCTTCCTTTCTTTCTTTCTTTCTTAAGAACGTAAGAAAAACTGAAATTTTTCGATAATATAATAGCGTTTCCGAGTACGTTTTCATTCCTTCAAAATCACAGGAACTGTATGTTTATCTAGTAAATATAAATGTACGAAATATTTCTAGGTATATCATAAAGGAATGTTTTTCTAGCGAAGTTAAAAAGCTGTAAGCAAAAACATTATTGCAATCTCTTTGAAGCATTTTACTAGTTGAAAGCATATTGTGACTAAAGGTTACGAATGTAAGGATTCTAAGCTTAGAAATTTCAAAGCATTTTTCTCATATTTTGCTCGACGTTTTCAGAATAATAAATTTTCCAAAAACACGTTTTTGAAGCAGATTTACGGTTAGTTTCGTATTAGTAAGTTTCTACAAACAGTTCATTGACTACTTTTAAAAAATTCCATTTGAATTTCATAGCTATGAGTACTAGTATTTATTTATATTTTAAATTGACAAGTGATTTTTTCGGATAAGGAATATTTGCCTCTTTGTCACCGCACAGTATTTCATTTCATAAAAAAAGCGATTAATGTTGATTTTTTCAGCAGAGCTTTTGTGCTTGAATCTTGCAGTAAAATGGCTTCAGAATTTCTATAATACGTCTGGAACTGTAAAATTTATCATATGTACTGATTCATTGTCCTCCCTTTTCTTATTATGCAATCCAGCTAGCACCGAAAGACTTGTGGTGGAAGTTCATTCTATTCTTAGTGCGCTTGAAAATGTTGCTGATGTTCATTTCATCTATATTCGAGGTCATAGTGGAAATTTCGGCAACGAAAGGGTAGATCAACTTGCTAAGCAAGCGACAAGGCGCGATATTGACTTAATCATGGATATTCCTGGGTCTCACTGGAAGTTTTCGGCAAGGGAGAAAACTATCGCAGACTGGAACACCGAGTATTTTGCCTCCTCAAATGCACGGTGGACAAGGAGGTTCTTCCCTACTGTTTTTCATCGTCAGCAGTGCAGCTATTTTTCTACAAATTTTAAACTGTCTCAATTTCTCACTAGCCATGGAAATTTTAAAAGTTACTTGTTTAGATTTGGCATTTCACCAAATTTGCTTTGTGACTGTGGAGTAGGCGAGCAGAGCGCTGAACATGTTCTTCTGCACTGCAGTTTACAAGATGGCCCTAAGACTGTCTTCAGAAAAGGTTTGGCAAATTTTTCCTTATGCTGGCCGCCTGTTTTCTCGGATCTTGTTAAAAGATCCGAGACTTTTGTCATCTTGTCTGATTTTGTTAATAGTCTAAATTTTTAAAGTTTCAACTTTTTATGTTTTTTATACTTACTCTTGTAAGCCTCGTGGCATACTGTGTGGATCACGAGGAGTTTTTAAATTGTATTAAATAAAAAAAATAAATAAATAAATGTTGATTTCCGCAAGCACACATGAGCAAAAATTCCAAATCATGTTGTAGCTGAACAGGTCGGTCAAGAAACTTATACGCCATTTAAAGTTGTGGACCTCCATCATACAGACGCAACTTTTTCAGAATTTTTTTAAAAATATTTCCCATTCCCAAATGAATCAGTGAGAAGCGAAGGGATTAAATGGCAAAATTAAAAATTTGGAGATAACCAGTACACATGGTAGGTGAACCTCTCCTCTGTCTTGGGGCAAGAGATGGTACTAGTAACCCTGGTAGTTGCTGCTGTACAGCATGATTTAGAAAAAAAATTTCAATAAAAGCCTACCTATAGAATGTTATCTTTAAACGCGTTTTACTCAAAACTTGAAAATGTCCACTTACGCCCCTTTGCTTCTCACTGCCTCAAATTACCATATAACATTGTATTTAGGTAAAATATGTGACAACGAATCACTTGGTGACTGTAACTTAATTTTGATAAAAAGTGCAGATACGACTTTTGTGCTTAGCACGGCAGTATACATCTATACATAATACTGATGAAATGATCTATGTAAATGACCGTAATGAAGAAAGTCTCGAGACTTTCTGTAAACAGTCTGACCATTGAAGAGATAGAAAGGCTAACATCCGATTTTCTGGCCGAAATGGACGCATCTATTGGTTTTCAGGAATGCCAATTTTTATATATGCGTGTTAGCCTCTAAATTAAGCAGAGTCACATTCAAATGAGCGGAAGACGCGCATCAAGTATTTTTACTTTCTTCTATATCTAATATATAGAAGAAAGTATTGGATTCGTGCAAATTTTCGAATTTCGAAGGATTCGAATGTTTTGAGGTGTGCTGAGTTCATTTCGACTATTTTTGGAAAATGTCTGTCTGTCTGTGTGTGTGTGTGTATGTATGTATGTGTGTGTGTGTGTATGTATGTATGTGTGTGTGTATGTATGTGTGTCACGTCTGTGTGTGACCAGTTTTTTGTGGCCGCTCTACAGCAAAAACTACCGCATGAAATCGAACGAAATTTGGTACACATATGTGCCCGTATGTGAACTTGTGCCCATTGGTTTTTGGCGCGAATTCCTCCAAAGGGGGTGGAGCAATGGGACGTTTTTTGAGTTACGCGTGCTTGCTATTCCTCAGGAAGTAACTGGCGGAATCAAACAAAATTTGGTCCATATGTTGGTATTAACAGGAACAGGTGCTGATTCAATTTTGGTGTCAATAACTCAAACGGGGGTTGAGCTATAGAACGTTTTTTTGTCGTCAATTGTGACTGCTGTATCTCAAGAAATAATGAACGGAATGAAAGAAAAATTTATCGGCAAGTAGCCCTTAGTGGGTATAAGAGCTGATTTTATTTTGGTGTCAACAGCTAAAAAGGGGGGTAGCGCAATCGCCCGTTCTTTTTTTCCATTGTGAGTACCCTATCTCAAGAAGTAATGCTACGTTCTGGTTGAAATTTGGAATATATATGAATCCATATGTAAACAGGCTTTGGTTCAATTTTGACGCCAATCGCTCCAAGAGGTGATGATTTTTTTTTTTTTTTTTTTTGAATAAAAATAGCTTTATTAATGCAACAATAAGAAAGATAAATCGTAATAGATTGTCGTCTGCGTATTTCTCGTGATTTTAATTGTATGGAAATGATCGGAAATATTATCTCAATGATTTAAAATTTTTAACTGTTGCCATCTTGTTTGTTAACAAATAAAATATTTGTAATTAATTCAAGCAAGGCTTTTAAAATAACTTTCAATTTTCGCTCTTTGCTTTGCTTTTGCAATAATTCAGACACTGGGATGGTCGTCAAGTTTTTGCATGTGCAATTTTGTTTTTGTTGGGAATATTGCTTCCTCGTCAAGCATGGGGAGGGATCAGAAAAAAAAAAGAAAAATATAGAAGAAAGTTTCGTGATGGCCACAACATACTAGTTACTTTTTCCCCTCATCCTCATATATATAATAGCCAATGATCGAGTAACGGTCCTGAAGTCATCAACAATGAAACTCGCGCCATGGCATGATAATATGTTTTTTTAATTTTTAAAATGCAGGGAAAGGCTTTATTGTGACAAGGCTGTACTGGATCTGGTTACTTAACTCTATTCCTGGTGGGACTACAGTGCTGGCCAAATTATTAGACTAAGACAGTGTTGGGGGAAATTTCCCCATTTGGGGAAATCTAGTGCTCTCTGGGGAAATTTTGGGGAAAGGGTTTTGAGGAGAATTCTTTGGGGAAAAAAATTTTCTTTTTGGAAAACCTGGGGGAAAAAAACTCAAGGAAAAAAGAATTTTTTTCTTATTTAGATTCGCGTCAAGAAGTATTAGTTACATTGTTTGTATCGTCACAGAGATCCTGACAGATAGAGAGATATCCAGACAGAGGGACTTTCAGCTTTATTATTAGTACAGATAAAGAAAGATATTGATAAAGAAGACAAAAAAAAAAAAGCAAAAATGGGAAGAAAAAAAAGTTGGGGAATTTTATAAGAAAATTTGGTTATTTGGGGGAAATTTTTTTTTTTCAAGAGACAAAAATATTAGAGGAAGTCGATTCATTTTCTGAAAATGTTAGTGGAAAAATAATTTTTGAATTTGGGGAATTTTGGTAGAAAACATCGCTTTTTGGGGAAAAATTGGAAGGGAATTGGGGAAATCTGGATTTGACCATCTGGCAACACTGGACTAAGACTGTTTCAAAAGCAAATTCTTTATTGATTACATACTTATAGACACATAAACGAACAGTGAAATAATTATCTAATATTTAGTATGCATTCCCTTGTTCTTGATGAGCATTTTAAGTCTTTTTGGCATACTTTTCACAAGGTTTACCCCATTTCTTAACTTTTTAAAAAATGAGGCAAAAAATTGTTTATACTCACTATTGTATATACTAACATACACATACTCACTAATTACCTAAAACTCACTTTAAATTGAACAGAACACACTAATAAAAAGAACTAGTGAACTGTTAAAGCTGTTTGAGGTTATTTTCCTGGTAAATAGATAAACAAAGAACATAAACAAAGCAGACAGTGCTGCCACCTGCAAACATTAAATTATGCTAAAATAACGTAATAATCAGTGTACAGTATGTACTGTACTTTAACAGTAAAATAAATAGTATTTTAGTACAAATAGTGTACAAAAAAAAAATTAGTCTAATAATTTGGCCAGCACTGTATGTCATTTCAGGGGAATGAAGAAGCGAAAAAGGGTCAACAATGAACGCTATCTACTGGAGTTTAAGGGTTCATCCACTGGAGTTAGGATTAAAATTTTAACTTTCAAAATATCACCAAACAGGCAATGGCTTCTTTCAAATGTAGAAGCAATTTTCACCCGTCATACCTTGGCGGGCGATTTTCTAGTTTAGATATATTCGTCTTAACTGGACGTTTGGCAATTTCACAGCAACCGCGATCTGGTAGTATCTGAGTGGCTCAAGATGACACTAGTGTGGTGATGAAGTAGCAATTTAAAATTAAATAAAAAGTTTGAATAGCTTGTGAATGTGGAAAAATATGTCTGAAGCAACAGCTGCCACGTATAGTAATAGCAACTACTGCAGCTTTTACTAAATGAGTGCAGTAAAACAAGTTCCATCGTAAAAATATCGATCGCGTTGCACTTGATGTTTTCCGTTGGGGAAAATTATCACTATGACACAAACATGGGCGCCCATATGCAAAATTGTAAGGGGGGGGGGTCTCAGATATTTTAACCATGGTTTAGCATGATATTTTCCCCATGAAAACCAATTTCAGGACAGATTTGAGTCATTAAAATTGGACATTTTTAATCACTTATTCATTAATGGCTGGAAAAGAAATATTTTTACATTTTTGCAAAGAAAAAAGTATTAAAAACAAGGAAGTTCTAATTTCTAAGCGGGGTTCGAGCCCCCCTTGCCCCCCTATATGGGCGCCCTTGGACACAAATATGTATCTATGTTGACATGAAAAAAATTCTTGAACGACCATGTTCACCAGTCGAGTTAAACTTTGGTCAAACGCTGTAACCGTACAGCCTTTTTCAACAATCCGAGTTCTTCAATCCACTGTTTGACTGAGGTTCAACTTCGTTGGTGAATATGGCCGTAAATCCAATACTCAACTCACCCAGGTTCAATTTCATCGACCGATATATTCAATCGGTGGGAGAGTTCGTCAAGAGTTTCGCTCTCCGGGGAGATGATGCCAACTCGTCTGGCTGTGTCTTTGGCAACGGATTTGACGTCACTGGTGAGCAAAATGATCTGCAAAGAGACGAAAGAAATCATCAGAAATTGCTCGTCATGATATTTCGCTTCCGTTACAGGTACTTTCCATAGTCGTATTTTAGATCTCGGCGCATATTTCCCATTTTATTGATTGCCGCCATGTTAGATCAAAGTTACATAGAAACTATGTACTGATTTGGCGATGCCATACGTTTTTTTTTAAATGAATTTATGGTAAAACAAAACAAGTCATTGAACATGACGAAAAGTCCCAACAATCCGACAAATAATAAATTAAGCAATCTTATATAATTAAAAACTGAGCGTATGTATCTATATGTCCTAGCTTCTTCTCCCGAACGAATTGAACTGACCATCGAACCAGGTATCGATGGGTTCGTAATCTTCCTGTCTTCATGTTTGGCTATTTAACATAATCCTCCGATAATAATTAGCGGAGATATGAATTAAAAACTATTAATTATGACACTTTGATTTCGACATAAAATCTCTATTTTTCGAAGGCTTTCCTCCATTGAAATTATTATTCAGTAGTTATTTTCCCTCAATCTGCCGCAAAATTTTACTGATTTTTTTTGTTCAAGCCTGATTGTTGAACACGTGTCACTAGACATAACTATTATTTTCGAGGTGCACCGTGCAAAGTCAGGCGACGCAGCTAGATTAAAAATTAAAATGAGAAAACAAACAAAGAAAAAAAAAAGCCATTGAATAACGTGACAGATTCAAGTAAAAAAAAATTCTGGGAACAAAACAAAACAACAACATATGCGCCATTATGTTAAATTAACCTTTATACAAATGCATCCTAAATTAAAACTTTTATTAAAATGTAAAATCAGAAAGGGAGGAGCAAACATGGCGACGATGTAAGCGTTACTTTTCTATTTTCGCCAAGGTAGAAAGTAAGCAAGTCGCCAAGCCAAGTGACGCACTAAAACGGAAAAGTACCAATATTTCAATGGATGTCGTGACTTATCCAATAAGACATCTAACTTATCCGCGCAAAATTTAAATGTTTCACCTATTTGGCTAATTTCTTAAATCACCGCTAGACAGCGTATTCAATCTCGAGAATTGTAAATCAAACATCAAAAACATGAACTGTTGTGCTTATTCTTTTCTTAACAAAATGTCTCGAAAAACAGAAACACGTAGGGTTCTTTAGGACAGAGGTTCCTAAACTTAAGACCTCTACGGATCCCCTCCGGAAACATGAGGAACATCGCGGACCCCCCCCCCTATCCACCCCCCGCAAAAAAAATGACACAGTTAAACTTTTTTTTTCAAAATATTTCTACTCTTTTTTAGCTTTAAATTTATTTATTCATTGTTCTGTATATTTTTCAGAGCTCTTGTCTGATTTTCATTTCTTACATTACTATTTTGAGCCATGGAAGTAAAATTCTATTTGAAACTCAATTAGGAATAAAAATGTTATCGCAAAATTTCTAAAACAAGTTTACTAATAAAAATGAACTTTTGAAGTTATTGAACAAAACAAGGTCTTCCCGATGATGTCCTTTAAAAATGTTACTGATTTTTTCTGGTAGAAACTCGACTTAAACGCGGGTTTTCGATTTTTTCCCGATTTTTCTTCTAAAAATAGGGGGGGGGGGTCGACATTTTTTTGCGAAATCGACTGATACGGGAGTATATACGGTAATGTGTAGTGTGGTTACTTTCGATAATTCCGGGGGGGGGGGGCTTCTGCGTCCTGTATGTACTTAATCAGGAACTGTTTCATTCCTCATAAATGTGGTTTCTTTTTGAATTTAAATATCGTTACTCGTCCTTCAATCTCAATTATGTTTAACGTTTTAGCTGGATAGCACCGCGGACCCCCTGGCACGGACTCGCGGACCCCCGGGGGTCCGCGGACCACAGTTTGGGAAACTCTGCTTTAGGCAAAACATAAGTAAATATTACGTATTTTACCCAATCAAAGAGAGACAATCGATAAATCACAATTATCCTTGCAATATCATCGATTTTCTACAGTTAACAGCACTTAGCAGAAGCCGCAAGAATGACCCAATACAATTCCGTTCTATTCCGCGGATGATTCAACATCCGCATGTTCTATTCCACGAAACATCCCAACGATCCATCTTCCAAATGTTTCGATCGGTATTGAATACTGACACTTTATACGGAAGAATTCCTCTTCGTTTCACCTCGGAGAATGCTTTCTCAGCAGATTCCTTAACACGTGGAATTCTATTGTGTTTCGTTGACAGGTTTAACAAAAGTTGACACAATGTACATTGTAAAATTGAAACACAACATTTTAGGGATTTTCTAATGAGTGGTATTAAACTGAATAAAACCTAACGGGATTGAATTTTTAGTAATAAAAATTCAAGCTTGCTTTAAATTTCGGAAAAGTGAAGTAATAAAGTGTAGCTTTTAAACGTAAATTACATGTCCAAAAACAAAACATTTTAGGTTCACATTTTCACTAAAAATTGCTCTTCAAATTTAATTTTTTGCCATTTTTCGCGTCAAAGTTAATAAACAAAGTTCCTAAATAAAAAACATAATAAAGGCACAAAAATTGCTTAGTGTATTTTAAAAATATCGATAGAACAACAACAGAAAAAAAAAACAAGTTTAAACAATATAGATGAACAAATATAGAAATATAAGAACTTTGAAAGCAGGCTATTGAGATGGGGAACTATATCTGGATGGAACAATTTAATTCGAATATATTATTTTAAGAAACGATATCAACTAGTTTTGAACAGCTAATGCTTCGCAATCCTATTTGAATCGCGGAGATTTAAATTGTAGGTTAGTAAGAATAAGGTTAAAATATATGTTACAATTATAACAAAATGAAAGTTTCTCTCTACTCCCGTAGAAAACAGAATTTCAGTAAATACAACAATACATTACAATTAGAAAAATATTAAACTCTCGGAGACAAAAACAAGTTGATGAAAATACGTAAAAAAATATTCCCAAATAAAACGCTACAAAAAGCACCCCTCAGAGTTAAAACTAACTTGAACAAGATTTCAAAGTTGTAGCAGTGCTGTAGGGTTACTGAGTATAGCAAAACTGATGTTTTTCAAGATTGAAAAATCATTTTCATATTCGCGGTCTTCAGTAACATTTTGCTCTTAAGCTCCGGTCTTGAATTGAGTTTTGCGTAGAACCTATGTTAAATTAGTACTCCTTGTCAATGCTGATCTAATGAACTGATAAATTTGGAACAAACTTAATCTGATGTAGAAAAAAATATATATATATTAATTTGAATTTTTGGCATCTTGAATTCAAATTATGTTTTTCGCAATCACGAGCGTCTGTGTATGTATGCGCGTGTGTGTTTGTGTAGGCGCATGTGTGTGGGTGCGTGTGTGTGTATGTATGCATGTGTGTGCTTGTTGTGTATGCAGTGCTGTGTGTGTAGGCGTTCGTGTGTGTGTGTGTGTGTGTATGTAGGCATATGTGTTTGTGTCTGTGTGCAGGCATGAGTGTGTATGTGTATGTGTGCGTAGGAGTGTGTGTTTGTGTCTGTGCGCAGACATAAGTGCATGTATGTGTGTGTATGCGTGTGTGTGTAGGATATGGACTCAACCAGGAGACGGTTTTCGCAAGAGGAGCAGCATCGTGAGGTCGGTCGACGCGACGGTGGTGCTGGCAGAGGGAGGTGGTGGGAAAAGAAAATCATAGGAATTCAAAACAGTCAAATAAGAACAATAAGCAATCATGATTACTCAAAAAAAAAAAAAAGCTCTTTCGAATAACATAGAATGCTAAGGGGTGTTATAAATCTTTTATTCCTCTAAAAAGCAATTTTTATGAAATTTTGCTGAAGAATAACACAGGCCACCAAAAAAATAAAAAAAATTTTTTTTTTGGTGCCTAGGATTTTATAACTAATTTAAGTTATATTTGGGCCGCTGAATCTAAATATGAAATCAGTTTTTCTCTATCAGCTCTAGTTTTTGAGATCAGTGTTTTTTTAACGTGCAGTTCTTCAAGAAATGTGTAGTTCTAAATGACGTATATAAAGATTGTATATGTGATAGTTACAGGAAAATCCACTAGATGGCATTGTCTGTCCTTAAGTGACCTTTAACCCTGCAATGCGAGTTGAGGTTAGTTACGGTTTGTGAGTTCTCGCCGTGACCTCTCGACCTCTCGTGAGATTTGTGTTTAGGAAAGAGTTGTTATAAAGTTTCTAAAACGTACTGAGTTGTAGATTGTTGTAATGGGGTTGTTTAAAAGAAATAAAATGAGTTCAAGTAGAAGTTGTGTAAATCATACGGATGTGTTTTGCTATATATGCGGGGAATACACGTTAAAAGAAAACAGAAAACCTGTTAGTGACTTTGTAAAGATAGCTTATCTTGGTTACTTTGGTGTTGGTCTTGGTGATCAGGATAAATCCTGAGCACCGCATCAGGTGTGTAAAATTTGTACAGAACATTTACGACAGTGGACTACCGGGAAAAGAAAAAGTCTGAAATTCGGCGTACCACTGGTTTGGAGAGAACACAAAAACCACTTCGATGACTTATTTCTGCCTGGTAAATATTACTGGAATCAATCGAAACAACCGTAGCAAGTGGATTTATCCTGATTTATTCTCTGCAAGAAGCCCGGTCCTTCACTCAGAGGAAGTGCCGATCCCAATGTTTCATCAGCTACCAGAGCTCCAATGAGGACGAATATTGTGCCTCTGATCACCCTTCTGATACTAATGAAGGTGACAGTGATTATGAGGGCATGTCATCAATTCCTCAATGTTTCAACCAGGATCAGTTAACCTCACCAGAGATCTCAATCTGTCAAAAGAAGCTGCTGAATTACTGGCATCCAGGTTGAAGGACAAACATTTCCTGGAACAAAGAACCAAAATCTTCTTTTACCGTACAAGAGAAAAGGATTTGCTACCCTTCTTCTCTCAAGAAGACAATCTTGTATTTTGTAACGAAATTAAAGGGCTCTTGGAAAAAATGTCTCTTCCTGAATATTTCCCAGATGATTGGCGCCTATTTATTGACAGCTTAAAGCGAAGTTTGAAATGTTCCTTCTACACAATGGGAACAAATATGGTTCCATACCAATTGCCCACTCAACGAAAATGAAAGAAGAATATAACAGCATAGGTTTGGTCTTGGAGAAGATAAAGTATCATGAGCATCAATGGGTGATTTGTGTGGACTTGAAAATGGTAAACTTTCTCCTTGAACAGCAAAGTGGAAACACCAAATATCCTTTCTCCTTGTGCCTCTGGGATAGCAGAGACAAAACACACCACTGGGTCAGAAAAGAGCGGCCTCAAAGAGAAAACATGGACGTTGGGGAAAAGAATATCATTAACAACCCCTTAAATGCACGAGAGAAAATCATATTTCCCTTACTGCATTTCAAACTGGGCCTTATGAAGCAATTTGTAAAGGCTCTTGATAAAAACGGATCGCGCTTTGCATATATAGGGAAAAAAATGCCTCAGTTGAGTACGGAAAAAATTAAAGCAGGAATATTTGATGGCCCACAAATAAGACAACGCATTAAGGATCCTGCCTTCGTAAATTCGATGAATGAGGTTGAGCGAAAAGCCTGAACTTCATTTGTTGCAGTTGTCAGAAATTTTCTGATCAAACGCAAAGCTGAAAACTATGTTGAGCTGGTAAACGAATTGCTTAACAGTTTCAAATCCCTTGGGTGGAACATGAGCATTAAGGTGCACTATTTGCACAGTCACTTAGAATGTTTTTCTGACAATTTAGGAGACACTCCTGAGGAAACGGGTGAAAGATTCCACCAGGATATTAAAACTATGGATAACCGATACCAAGGAAGATGGGATACACACATGATGGCAGATTACTGCTGGAATTTAAAAAGGGACTGTCCCAAAATACATTCAAGAATATCACGGAAAAAAGGTTCCAAAGCGTTCAATGAGTAGTTAGCTTCATTGAGTAGGGTCTGGTGGGGGAAAGTGGTCAATGGGGTAAAGTGGTCATACGTCAAATAAATGACTATAGCTTGGAAATAAATGTTCGAATGAATGTGAAAATTTTATTTTAGGTTCAGGGAGTCAGAAACTACATTTTGAATACAAAATTTCAAAACTCGCAAAATTTTATTTGGTAAAAAAAAATTTCTGTAAATATGAAAATTTTAAAAATCTAAACACCTCTTTTAACTTCTTTGGGAAATTTTGTTTGTTAGAATTATGAACAGATTGACGGTACAGGAAGCTTCCTACATGTCTTAAGATCGCTTACTCATTATCAGTAAGATGGGGTAAAGTGGTCATAATATTAGGCTTAACGAATATTGTTCTTCTAATGTCACTTAATAGTGAGGTATAAAGCAGATATAAATTAAATATTAATTCCACTTAATATGTATTGTTTTTACAGTAAATGGGGTTAAATATACGAGTATATACGTATGCATACGCATATACTCCTGTAGGCGCGTATATAAACGTATTCACATACATGCACCAATAAATAAGTATATGGGTATCTGCGATATGGGTATTTTTTATCTATGCAGATATACATTCGACTATACACGTATATACTTGCTTTTACTCGTATGTATACGAACACTTATATACTCAGGTAGACACGTAGATACACGTGCGTACTCGAGTAGACACTTACATACAAGCATATGATATACAAGTATAGAGGGTGAGTTTAAACTCTTGGGAAATTTTTTAAAAGGTGTTAGAGAGGAAGATAAGAAGTTTGAATCATAAGGAACATATGTTCACACACACAATACTGATGCACTACATGCACGCAAGTCCAAAGACTGGTGGATGCAAAACAGGTCACAAATTTGTTACACTAAGACAATTTTGCACAACATTTTAGGTTGTAAGAAGGTTTTAAAGCGATTGAAGAAATTTGCGGCCTACAGCTGTAATACATGCGTCGCAATCACAAAGCACTCTCTGTTTTAATAACGAGACTTTTGAAAAACTTTCATCCGTCGCTGCGCCTTTGTTGCGATGCGTGTATTAGAACTACTACGGGCCGTAACTTTTAAAAAGTGCTCTAAATATTTCTTAAAAACTAAATTTTGAGTAAAATCATCTTTGTGTAAAAAATTTGTGACCTGTTTTGCATCCATCAGTTACTGGCTTTGTGTGCATGTAGCGCGTCAGCGACCATACGCTCCTTATTATTCTTTGCTTCTTATCCTCCCCTCTCACACTCCTTAGATTTTTGCTCAAGAGCTTGGATTCACTCTGTAGACATACATGTATATAAGCGTATATACTCGTGTATACATATGTGTACTGGTGTATACACGTAAATGTTCGTATATACGTCTTTTCAGGTATATAATTGTGTTTACACGTATAACATACGTATATACTCGTGCTTCCATATATACATGTATATATGTGAGTAAACACGTACAAACACGCACTGGATGCATCCACGAATTAATTAGTGTATACCCGTATATACATTTATGTACACTTATGTATGTGCCCACATGTACACTTGTACATGTATGCGTATATACGTCTACTATACACGTATATACTCAGGTATGCACGTGTATACTCGAGATGCAAGTGCATACATGCATATGACGTTCGTTCATACGCGTATATATACGTGACACTTATATAAACATGACACATATATACTCGCGTAGATACGTCAACACTCCTTCAGGTAATCACGTATACATGCTTATATACTCGTGTATACACGTATATACTTAAGTAGGCACGTGCATGCTTGTATCTGATGTAAGGCCCCTACATATACGAGCCGACGCATCAGCTTAAGATCAGCCTTTTTGGATCGGAGCGCGTGTTTGAGTGGTTGTCTTTTCTGGCGAGTTATCGCATTGGTGATTGTTCACTGTAAGCAATTATTAGCGGCACGTGAATTGTTTATAAAATAAAATATTATTTTCTGCAAATTTGGCGAAATCCGAAACTTTGCTGAGGTAACCCAAGCAGTGCAACAATGAAAAATCCGATCCAAAATGGCTTAACTTAAGCTGATGCGACGGCCTGTCTATATAGCGGCTCTAATCTGATGTATACATGTATCTACTCATATATGAACGTGTTTATTCATATTTACACGACACGTATATACTCGTGTATACACACATATATTGGTGCATATACTTGTAACCATAAACATAACTGAAATATACAAATATTAGGGATATTTAATATGGTTTTACATTTATTTTTAACTATGACCACTTTACCCCATGCTATGACCACTTTCCCCCATCCCATGGGGGAAAGTGGTCATAAACACAAAGGGAAAGGAAAGTGTTATAAAACTAATTAAATCAATATATTTTTTTCTAAACTTCAATGTACTGTGTTCTTTAATAATGCAATGTAAAATAACAACAAAAAAAGTTGAAGTGTTTAAATAATTTGTTGTATTTATTATCCACCAAAGTTGAAAACCTACGATTTTATGACCACTTTACTCCACCAGACCCTACTTTTCCTCTGTCTTTGTTGATTATATAAACATTCAAAAATGTCACGGAAAAGAAGCTTCTGAAGTGTTTAGTGAGTAGTTGGTTTCATCCATGATTTTTTCCTCTATCTTTGTAATTTATATCATTATTTTATTGTGTATAATTAGTATATTGTATTCGTATGTATTTATTATATACAAATATAATATTTTTAAAGTTTGATGATAAAAATTCCTTGTTTAGTATATTTATTTAATCCATGGATTTAACTGTAAACAGTGTAACGTATGTTTCAGTAAAATGTTATATCTCAGAAATTCGAGCTCCTAGGCAAAAACTATTGCCATATGTGGATTCGGGGCGTCAAATTCATATGAAAAAAACCCCAAATACCCCGGCAATAAAATGTGTGTTGGCCAGTGTAATTTATAAAAATAATTCTGACTAAAAAAAAAAAAACACTCTGAGGTGCAATTTCCATACAAATTTTCCCTTTTCTGAGTTAGAGCACTAATTTACTGTCCAACCACGGATTGCATTAAATTTTCAAACGTCCAGATAAGACGAATCTATGTGAATAACGGGGAAAAGTAAAAATTTGATGCGTGTATTCCACTCATTTGAATGAGACTCTGCTTCTGCAAAAGCTGACATCGGTAAAAAAAATAATAGATTCGTCCATTTCCGGCTGTAAAACGGATGTTTGTCTTTTCATACAATCCGTGGTTCTGTCAGTAGTGTCGCTCTTCCAGGGTACACAAATTTTCTTCAAAATAATAAGATAATTTTTAACATATTTTTATACTTTTCTATGCTTTTTATTGGAAAATTAATGCAGAAAATTTTAAAATTTATTATTGAAGTTGATCTTGCGTCTGGATAAAGCACCAAATATTGTAGCTCATGACGAAGTTACTTTATTTTTAAGCTTATTATTACTGTAAATTTTGTTTATTACAACTCATACAAAAATCATAAAATGTATTAATATATTTTAAAATATTAACATTTGGAAAATATTTAAATTTGAGCGTAGAAAGAATAACTTAAAAATTGTCCCTCGTTTCAGCTTTTAGCCGTTGGTCATTTTCGTGCTTCTTTCTGTCGTTACCATGTTCAAAAATATTATTACCCACTTGAAAATCGCCCGTCAAGAGATGACAGGTGAAAATTGCTTCTACATTTGAACGAAGCAATTGCCTGTTTGGCGATATTTTGATGGTTGAAATTTTAACACTAACTTCAATAGATTAACCTTAAACTCCAGTAGGTAGCGTTCATTGTTGACCTTTTTTTCTTTTTTTCATTCTCCTGAAATGACGCAGTCTTAACAGTAAAACAGTTAAGTTACTAGATAAAGTTTAACCTTGTCACAATAAAGCCTTTCCTTGAATGTTAAACATTACCAAAAAATATTTTCAAATTATCATGCTGTGGAGCGAATTTCATTGTTGATGACGTCAGTGTTACTCGATCAGTTAATTCACTATTATATGTGAGGATTTTCTGCCTGTCATTTATCATGTCTTAACGATGAACAAATAATAAATTCAAGCTATAATTTGGCAGAAGATCTAATTTTGTTTTTCTTTCTTTTTATAACAACGATAAAATTAAAAATTTAAAGAACCCCCGACTGAGTCGCAACTGTAGAATCAAGAGGGAAAATTGAAAATCCTTTTAAAAGCCTTATATGATTAAAAATCAATGTCATTTATTTTATTTGCTATTAAATAGAAACTGGCAACAGATAACACTTTTAAATCAATGCTTTTAGTTTCCTTATCGGCCAACAATGAATTCGGTTATCAATCGCGTGAATAAATGCGTAGGCATTATTAAAATCTGCTTTGAAAAAACGTTATAAATTGAATTCTATGAAACGTGGAAGTTCCAAACACATTTTATCAGACGCGGAAAAAAATTCTCTTTATTTTGGTATTAAATTTAAAAATTTTGTAACTATGTTTTCACTGCAAAAATAGCAAAAAACCTTTTGGGGGTTTTTCATTAATAATGTGTCATTCAAAGATGGAAGGGTCATCCAAAGATGCAACCTAGTTAAGAACTCTCGATCAACTCTTCTTTCAAACAAATTTTATTTTTTCGAAATCGGTCCATCCGTTTAGGTGCTAGAGTGCCACAGACAGACACACAGATACACAGACACGTCAAACTTATAACCCCCCTCCTTTGTGTGTCGGGGGTTGAAAACAGACATGGATTGGAAAAAGACAATTAGCATTGGCATAAAAAATTTAAATTAAATAAGGCAATTTTATTAAATTGATTGAGAGTTCAAATAATACTGTGTCATTTTCTTTAAAACCATTTTACCGTTAATTGAAAGTGATTAATTTAATTGGCACTAAATAATAAGTGTGCTTATGTAGTGCTTTTTAAGTTAGGACGAAAAAACAAATCTCGTGCCCCGCCGCCTCCCCATTAAAGGAAATATAACTAGGTTTTCTGCATTTGACTGTAAATTATTTGAAGCATATTAAGCCATAATTCATTCAATAGTTTTAGAACATGCAAAACGTAGTCAGTTACGTTTTTTAAAATCTTTCAGCTATCTTGAAAACTTTTTAGTTTTACCCTACAAGACGAAGTTCATTAAACCAGAGTTTATTCAGAAACACAGGAAGAAAGCTTTTCTCCTCAAAGAAAAGCAAACTAAATCTTCTATTTCGTAATTCTAAACTCACCTTTTAGAAGGAGCAATAAAATTGCAATGAATGAGGAAAGAAAATTGCGTTTTTTTAGAGTTCCCACAAAACTATTGTTCAATTCGACAAAACTCCGGAAATTCAATTTTATTTCATTAGGAAGATAATTCAATTTAATGTTGTTTAACGTGCCTCAATGAAATTTGCCTATTGTTTAAATTTCAGATTGCTGTCGCAAATAAATCTTTTAAAGGTGAATTTTTCTATATATTGTTCGTAGAATTTTTCTACGGCAGGAGATTGCTTTTTATTAGCTGGAAAAAAAGAAAAATATTGTAAGTTTCTTTGTGATGTGTTTCAAAATCATATTAACTAGTTCGAAGGTCCCTAATTTAAAAATGCGATCTGATAAATTGCTATCAATTTCCTTTAAAGTTTTTGTGTTTTGATCCAAGATGCTCTTTAAAGAGTTAGTTAAAATATTTTCTTTGTAATCAAAATTTGTAAGCATGTATGGTTCATTTAATCATTTTATGACCATTAATGGCGGTTTAGTTATGCGAATTCACTCTCTGGATTATCTGATATTTAGCTCATATGTATATATTTACAAATCTTTATCTTTCCTAATAAAAAAGGTGAAAGTCTTTTTGGATGTCAGGATCTCTGACGCGCGAAGCGCCTAGACCGTTCGACTGATTTTCATGAAATTTGGCACAGAATTAGTTAATAGCATGGGGGTGTGCATTTTAGTGATGTTTCGGATATCCGTATCCGTATCCGCGGATATCCGAGGGAAAATAAAGATCTGTATCCGTATCCGATACTTTTTTGATGGATCTTAAACGGATCATTTCTATTCTAAAAAATTTTAATATTTGAATGAAAGACTCTTAAATCGCGTTTAAATTAGGTTTTATTCCCTATTTAAGTTATAAGATAGAATTTCAGAAGCCAATTTGAACCCCCTCCCCCCTGTTGCAAAAAGGAAGGGGAAATAAGTTTTAAAAGTGTGCATCAGTGCGTCTTTTTGTGTCATCGTAACTCCTAAACACATGAACTGATTTTGATGGTTCATTTTTCGTTCAAAAGGTGACTTGATCGAAAGTGTTCTTAGCTTGGCCTCGTTTTCGTAGAACTTTAATTACCGGAGATATTAATCAAAAACCGACTTAACATTTTTCACTAATTATGGTAGTAAAAATTTACCCTACGTTAAAAATGGTGGCCCTAATTGAAAGAACGAAGTTTTCTGCGTTTGATATTTATTTGAAACTTTTAACTTATATACGGTAGGAGCTATTATCTTATTAAGTAAATTATAAATGCAATTCTAAGTCCTTATACGAGAGATTGGTAGCGATTTCATAGTCGGAATAAGGAGTAAATGCTCAAAGGTTTAAAATTTTTACCTGCTGTCAGTTCATATTTGTTAACAAATGTGTGTTCTGACCCGCGAAATTCATCTTCATATGAGGTCGGCTCTTTGGGAAATTTTTTATTATTTTTAATTTTTAATTTAATATCAGTTTTTGTTATTGATTCCTGTTAATCTTCATTTTGGGTTTTCTCGGCATCTTTCAAAAAAAAAAAAGTGAAACTAATATTCTCTATTTTCTATTTGTAAAGGTGTTCCCGGCTCTGTATTTCGTCGGTCGGAGTAAGTTCGGTGAAATGGGTCAGCGCTGCATTTATGCTGAAATAAACTGCGAAAAATTATTTCTAGCCGGTCCAGTAGCAGCTTTACACTCTAGTTCCTGTATCCTACATCTACCGAGTATGCTAGAAATAATTTGTCACATTCCATCTAAGAATTAATGCAGCACTGATCCATTCCTTCCAAATCTCCCTCAATTTTAACGGAGATTTCTTTAAAGAGTAAATCATAGTCTTGATTATATTTTTGCCGCAGTTGACATTTTTTTTGAAGAAATTGCCATTATTCTGACTGGAATACTTTTCGTAACAAATTTTAAACTTGGATAGTTGAATCGAGTAAAAAAAAAAAAAAGAGCTTCGTATCCGTATCCGTATCCGCGGATCTTGACACTAATGATCCGGATCCGTATCCGTATCCGCGGATCTACTTTTTTAACGATCCGATACATCACTAGTGCATTTCGAAACGATTTTTCGAAATTTCGATTTTGTTCTTTTTCTATTCTAATTTTGAGAACTTTTCACCCAGCAAATTATCACAACGTGGAACCATAACATGGGAAAGCATAGCAAATTGGCGAGAACATAGCAAGTTGGCGAGAAATTCATCATCCATTATTTGTATACATACATGCGAACCAAATGACCTTTTAATTTTCTACTACGGGCAAAGCCGTGCGCGTACCACTAGTAACCTTACAAAAATGCTGTAATTTACACTGATAAAAAGATTTCACTTTAAGGTATAAATTCAAAATAAAACAAGAGAACTACACTACCCTACTTTCCCGTTTAACAACTTCGATTTCCCAAAATTATCTAAGAACCACTCTCATGTATACTTTCTGCCTTTATTATAACACTTCCCTTATTTTCTGGCAGACGATTTAAATGTACATCTATATCTATGCATGCCTATACCATTCAGCAACAATAAATATATATCAGTTCTTATTTATTCTTTTGTCAAAATTACGCAGCAATTCTTTTATTCTTTGTACATTCCAAAAAATGAAATTTTATTAAGGAATTAGCTGATTGTAAAAACTTTTACCAATAATTATTCTTTCAGAAAGTGAATGACTTATTAATTCAAAGCTTTGAAATAATCGAAGCCAGGTCATTAAAAATTTGCAAGAATACATCTAATTTTATGATTTTGGAAGAACGGAATATTTCAAGAGATCAAAAGTATACCTTTACAAGTGAAACGACAAATGACCAGCTCCTTTTTAATGAGGTTACTTTGGCGACTTCGGCATTCGCTTTTGGCGAGAGAACTAATTAAATGAGCAGGCTGTGGTTTCACATCAAGTTTGTCACATTAGCTCTTAATGAAATAAGAGAAATTCCCTTTGATTACGTTATCCAAGTCAGGCGAACTAAACATGTAGTTTCTATCGTGCGCAACTTCAAGTTAATTAATTGATTACGTGATAGGAAAAAGGCGACTAGATTAAAAGAATTTGTCATCGCTGAAAAATCTTAAGTCAAATTGATCGTGAAGTGAGGGAAAGCCACCTGAGATGATGTTGGAAATTTATAAGCAAGATTCATATTTTCGTGACGAAGGATTCTCAGGAAAAAAAGCAGTGCTTGTGTTATAAAGTAATAAAATAGTTTCATTAAATATTTTCACCCATTTTATTTATTTATTTATTTTAAAAAACTCATATCTCTATCATTCTAATACAGAAATCAGCGTCTAGTTGTGCGTCTCCCGTTTATGTTGCAATCTG
The DNA here is from genome assembly GCF_026930045.1 of Uloborus diversus. Classification (NCBI taxonomy): domain Eukaryota; kingdom Metazoa; phylum Arthropoda; class Arachnida; order Araneae; family Uloboridae; genus Uloborus; species Uloborus diversus. Next base: position 57,592,970 of record NC_072737.1, read on the forward strand.
GTGTTCCAGAAGTCTCTGTTCCCTACTTTAAGGGCAAATCGATATCAAATTCAAGTCGTATTGCTTTTTTGTATGCAGTTTATTTAGGTTTTGTAATCGCATTAAACAAAATCTGTTTTGCTGTTACATAATAAACTGGATGTCGTTACCGCCAAACCTGAGCTCGACTTACTTGTTATTAATTGGGGGTCTCCCCCGCCCCCTATTGCTCACACCTACCAACCACTGAAGATTGCCTCGCGAAAAGTTTAATCATCTGGTGGAAAGAATTTGGCTAAAATACGCGTTACGATTGCTAGAAAATGTAAAACCTGTTCTCCCTTCCGTAAAAAATAGAGTTTATTCAAAGCGCTAAGTTAAATTTTATTAAACTTAGAACAATCAATAATACCGCTTACACTCGAAGAAAAAAAAAAAGGCCAATACAAAATTTATAAAAAAAATAATAAATAGAAAATTTATTTTGAATTTAGACATCTAGAATTCAAATTACGTCTTTCGCAATCACGAGTTGCGATAAGACACTACTCGTTGGGTTTATAGATTCTCCAAATGACTCCTGTTCCCCGGAATAGACTTTATTTATGCACAACCCTCTCGACTTAACACAACTCCATGTCCTCTGGACCAGAGGCCTCGAGCATGTCTCTCCTCCTGGGCGGTGGCATGTGTATGTGCAGACGTTTGTTTGTGTAGGACCTGAACGCCACCGCCCAGTTGGAGCGTGTTCCGGTGGACAGTGCTACTTTTGGAGACCCGGGACCAGAGGAGCAGCACCTGCTGGTAGAAGTGTGGGTCCAAAAATGAAAGGAACATCAACTATCGTTAAGCGAGAGTAATAGGCAACTCGTGGATAGCTTAAAAAAAGAGAGTATTTAATTTGAATTTTGACTCCTTGAATTCAAATTATGTTTTTCGCAATCACGAGTGTGTGTGTGCATGTAGGCGTGTGTGTTTGTGTCCAGGCAGGAGTGTGTGGGTATGTGTGGGTATGTGTATAGGTATGTGTATGTATGCGTGTGTGTTTGTGTCTGTGTGCATGAATGAGTGGGTGTGTATGTGTGTTTAGGTGTGTGTATGCATCCGTGTGTGTTTGTGTTTGTATGTATGCAGGCGTGAGTATGTGTGTGTGTGTAGGTGTGTGTATGTATGATTGTTTATGTCTGTATGTATGAAGGCATGAGTATGTGTGTGTATGTGTGCGTGTGTGTTTGTTTCTGTATATATGCAGGCATGAGTATGTGTGTGTGTATGTATGCATGTGTGTGTAGGATATAGACGCAACCTGGAGACGGTTTTCGCTAGAGAAGCAGCATCGGGAGGACGGTGGGCGGAAGTTCTGCAGAGGGAGGCGGGGGGGGGGAAATCATAGGAACATCAAAACCGTCAAATGAGAACAATAAGCAATGTGATTGCTCAAAAAACTAGACACAACTGAAATGGGAACAAGTCATATGGTCTGACGAGTCATTATTTCTTTACTTTAGTTTACTTTATTCCAGACATGTGTTCGTCAGGCGACCATCGACAGAAGCATATAATCATGGGCGGATTTATGGGGGGTCAGAGGGGGGCAATGCCCCCCCCCCCCAGTTTTGGGAGGACATTATGTAGTAACAACACATCTTCCAAAAATTTAAAAAAAAAAAATATTATTTTTTCTTTTTTGAATAGTTTAGAAGGGCATGGGTAGATTTATAGGGGGGGGCATAGGGGGCAGTGCTCCCCCAGGTTAAGGACGACTTTATGCAGTAACTACACATCTTCCAAAATCTTAAAACAAAAAAATCATAACTTTTTCTTTTTTGAATAGTGCAATGAAAATGAAGAGAAAAGCGAATGTCCTTTTCTGATGGGAGAAAAGAAAAAGGGGGGGGGGGGGGGAACGAACATTTAATACGAATAGTACAACTGTCACTGGGATGCTGAAAGTGTGTGTAAATTCACTATTTTGGACTGAAAACCATTTGGGCAAGTATATGAATGAAAATATAAACTAAACAAGCCATACATTAAGCTGCAACACTTATAATCATTGACGATTATTTTAACAAATTAGAACCTAAAGCAAAAGGGAAAAAACTCCCCCCCCCCCATTAGCGCTAACAGACCGATCTACTCGTTATGATTTGTGTCCACATTTCAAGTATATTTATGCACAATAAATATTTATGTTCTTAGTAGATTAATTGGCAATTTGAAAAATTCTAAAAAACAAAAGACATAGTTTTTTTTCCTTCTCTCTCTCTTTTTCTTTTCTTTTTTTTTAAAGAGAGAGAGAGAGAGAGAAAATAAATACTACCGCAAACTGAATAAATTTCAGTTATCTGAGTGTTCTGATTAAATGAATTTTTTTACTTAGAGGGAGAGTACAATTTTACTTACTTTATAAATACTGTTTAAAAAGTAAGGTAAGTCATAATTATCTAAGTCTAAGTGAGTCAGACCTTGTCATTATTGAAAACTAAATAATTGAGTCATCAAAAGTTTCGGAAAAATTTACTGAAATTTTACAAAAGTCTACAAAAACCTAACAAAGCTTGGTAAAATCGTAAAAATCCTTTAAAAGTAAAAACTGACGAATTTTTGTAAAAATTACAAACAAATCAAGCAAAAATTTGCAGGTAAGAGTGAATTACAAATAGGGCTGAATTTGCCTATAAGGCAAACAAACTATTGCTTAGTGCCCCTGCTTTGAAGTTGGTCCCTAACTCCCAAAAAAAAAAAAAAAAAAACATGATTTGTTCTTTAAAAAATGGAAATTGCTTGAAGAAACTAATTTTATTTTTAAGTGCTTGAAAACCTTGAATATTTGGAAATGTGTGGCTACAAACCTTAAAGTTTAAAATTTCTAACAAGTGGTAGAGGGGGAGGAATGCCAAAATATGTTAAATTCAGCTCCTTGCCACATCCTGTATTAAAAATGTAAAAATCATGGTTCTCACGTTTGTAACATATTATTTGAAATAAATTTTTGTGACTCACATTTTTCATATCTTGCTCTTTATTCAATCCCGAATGCAGTATTTTAGAAATTCTTTTGTATTGATTGTTTTTTATCTTACTTCTTCTGCATATTGTCTATCTGTTTAGCATGGAAAAAAATACACACTACTTCTATTTCTTTTCGTTTTCTGCCCCACTTGAAACTGAAGAAAAGTTGTTGTCATGAGAAATCTATGGTTTCTTTTAAATTTAAAATAGCTATTTCTCATAAAGTTTGAACAGGACTGTAAAAATTTACAATCAAGTACTAAAATATCAGAGACTGGAAAGTACAAATGAAGTGCGTTAAATAATTTTATTTATTCTAGAGTCCTTGAAAATAATTAGATAACTCTTTGAAAATCCTAAGCTAAGTGGGCTCCAATTACTTCTACTGCATATTGTTAATCTGTTTAGCCAGGAAAAAAAAATACACTACCTCTATTCCTTTTCGTTGTCTGCACTACTTATAATTTAAAAAAGGTTGTTGTATTGAGAAATCTATAGTTTATTTTTTCTTTCAAACTTAAAATGGCTGTTTCTTACAAAGTTTGAACAATACTGTATAACTGTATAATCTAGTTATCAATTTCAATGTCTATGCAATCAACCTTTATAAGGCTTCAAAATGCAGAATTTTATATCCATTGTACAAAATTTCCTCCGGGGGAGAAACCCCCGGCCCCCTAAAATTGGAGCCCTGCGTCACTCTCTTAATACTAGCTCCCTCTCTTACGGTCAATTCTAAAAGGACAGCATGAAAACACGCATTAATGAAAACGACACACAAAAAAGTAAAGCATGGACTTATGCATGACAGGAAGCAGACAAAAACATGAGAGTCGGGTGCAATAAAAATGTTGCTAAAAAAGAAAAAAAATCCTGGCCCCCCAGGAACTCAGTCCTAAATCCGCCTATGCATATAATATTAACTGTTTGGTTCCTACCGTGAAGAGTGAAGCATTGAGGGAGTTTGTGATGGTGCGGGGAGCAATATCTTCCCGTAAATTGTGGCCTCTTGTTGTCCTGAGAGGGAGAATCACAGGAGAACACTAAGGAAGCTTTCTCGCCCATCTTCAATCTGCAGATTCTTTCCGGGAGAACGTCCGGTGTTGCGTTCAAACTTCATTCGGATGGCGCTCCCGCCGCAGGCGGGCGTCATTGATGGTAGAGCTTAATGGCCCTTTTGATCAGTCTCAGTTAAAAACTTAAGAGTTAAGCAATATAGTAAGCTAGACCTAATAAATTAGGAGAATTGCCTACCACACTTATCTTGAAGATCGCAGGTTAGGCCCACGTCTCTAAAGAAAACTTCAATCAATAATAAAAATTATTGAGCGGCAAGGGAGGGAAAGAGTGACAGTAATTATTCATATGAAAATTCACAAAGATTTGAAATGGAACTTCAGCTGAAACAAGCAATTTCCACCTTCAGTGATGGGAATAGTCGAGCGGCATGCTCATTGGACGGTCGTAAATCCGCCGCTGTAAGCCATGCCTACTCAACAGACAGTAATGGCGGGAAAACCAAATTCGGTAGTATCAAACGAAGAGAGAAAATAAACTGGTAGCTAGCAGAGACACACATTTGGATCCACTATCCACGCAGTTCAAGCAGAAGATTTTGGAGGGTAATTGTTAACTTATCGATAACAGTGTTATTTGACTTGGGAGAAACAGGGGGGACCTGTTGATTTTCATTAGCAGCATTTGAGATTTTGGGCGAGGGGCGCAGGTAGGTGCAAGTTTCAGATTTATTTCTCCGATTCAAGGAGACGATGAGATTTTGTCGTTTTGGACAACTTCTAAAATTTGCAAGATGTTCACCCTTGCAATGGAAACATGAGGGTGGTAGGTTTGAGGGTTTTCTGCAGTCTTTAGTTTTGTGCTGTCCTGCACACACAAGGCAAACAGGAGGTCGAGCACAGCTAAAAGAGGAGTGGAAGAATTCTTGGCAGTTCCAACACTGCATAATGTCCTTTCTTCTGAGAGATTCAAGGGTGATATTAAAATCCCCTAATTTTCTCAAGTGACCCAATTTTTTCATTTTCAGCTTGATCTTTCAAGTAAATGAGAAAGAGGGGCAGTTTACATTTGTCCTGTCCAATTTTACGCAATTGCGTAATGTGCTGGGGGAAAAATCCTAGTATGGCTAATTTATCAGCAATCCATATCAAGTCAGTTTGAATAGGTAGACCGCGGATAACAATCTTAAGTTGTTTTTCTTCGGGTAGTCTAAGCGTATGGTTTCCTATGAAATTTTCATCAAGGTATGTTTTTAATTTTTTTTGCGCCTCAAAAGTAGGTATAGAGCACATTATCTTATCATTTTTAATTTTGCCGGTGATAGTCATTCCGGCTACTTCAGAATATAATTTTAACCCACTATCAAAGTCGTGAGTACCATCAACCCAGATCGGGGGAACTTTAATGTTCCTAGATCTGGAATTTTTGACAACTTTAAATGAGTTTTCAGTTTTTCTTTCACATTGGTCAGCAGCTTTCGAAGAAGCAAATGTTTCCTTTTCAGGGTCGGTTGGATAGCCAGAAGAGCTAACAGAAGCAACCGAGTCAGAATCAATTTTTTCATTTTTAACTTCAATTTTGTTTATACTTTCCACATTAGACTTGTGGATAAATACACTTTTAACTTTTTTCTTCTTTTTGTGCTTCTTAACACACTGCGTTCAAACAGCTATGGTTACATCAGCATGACAATGAAGTAGAACACCTATCGTGGTGTCCCCAGTCTCCTGGTCTGAATATCACTCAGCTTTTGTGGGGATTTTTAGAGAACTAAGCCTGCTCGGTTTCCTCCTCAGCGCACTCTATCTAAACTCGAGACTGTCTTGCACGAGGAATGGGTGCGAATTCCATTGAACTATATTCCAGACCTTTATTTGTCAGTCCCACGCCGAATACAAATCGTCATTTGTGCAAAGGGTGGCTCAACCTCTTATTAATGAATAATCTTCAAAGTTTCACATGTGCACCTATTATTTTGTTTTATACCTGTTTCTGTATTATTAATTAACCTTGCAAAGAAAACTAAATGGCAACTTCAAAAATTTCTCGTTTTGGGAGTTCTTCTTTTAAAAACAAGAACGATTAATTAATTTTTTGTTTTAAATGTTAATTAAAATTTTCACCATAGTAATGCATTTTTCCGCCTTGCGTTTAGAAAAACTGTATCTTTTGCACTTCCACAACCATCGTTTGTTAAGCCATTACCAGGGACGTTGCGAAATCAATAAATGCTATTATACAAAAAGTATTGATTAAATTAAAAAATATTACATTTTGTCCAAAGAATAACAAATTGTATAACAAAGGCATTTTAATAATCTCGTTTCATTTTTTATAATACCCATTCTTTTCCATCAACTAATAATAATTGGTTTTCTATTTCAGCAGAGGATTTATTAAACGAATTTGAAACTTGCATATCATTCTTAAAAATTCATTTCTCGGAGACCTTATTCAACACACAAAAAAGGCTTCTCAAAAATATATTGCCAGATTTTGATTTTGTAACAAACTGCTTTAGGAATGCTGTTATGGAGGTCATAATTTATTGAAAAGGACGGTTCTTTAAAAAAGATTAATCTAGTATTAAGATTCGTATTTATTCATACGAAACCAATGAATTACACATATCGCTTCATTATTCTCCACTTCAACTTTTCCAAAAATAACAGAAGCAACGGCAAATAGTTACGAAGATTCTTTTGTGAAAAATGTTACGAAAAACGGCGCATTAAACTGAATAATTGTAGCATATGATTAATGCATTTTCGAACTTTATTATTCAAATGCAGATTTTCGCAATTTTGAGTGCATTTTTAGCTTTTATAGAAATATAGTCTGTGAGCGGATTATAATGAAATAATATTGATGATTTATTTGTGCAGTACTTTTGCAAATGATATGAGTAAAGTGAAAGGAAAAAAAAGTAATAAAATGGTAGAAAATGAAGCGGAAAGAAAAGAAAAAGAAAACATTCATTTGAACGCATTATTGCATAACTGCATTTTTGGTGTATATATTTCATTTTAAGAGATGTCGTGTATCTATTTATGCGCACCAAAATGCAACGTCAATAATTGTGACATCAACCATGGGATCGTTTCCGAAATTTAAAAGTATTTTTTTTCTGAAAGAGCATGCTTAAAAACATAGGATCTGAACATTTTTTAAATAACTTGACTAAATTTAATATTTAAAAAAAAATTACTTTTATCGATGCGCTTTTATTGTTTCGCTTCTGCCGATGACATCACAAATGATGAAATGCCATTCACTGATGCCATTCGCAGAGCACAATATTTAATTCACTTCTTTACTCACATGTGTTGGCAACGATATGCTTGATAGCAAGCGTAAAGCACAATATTTAATTCGCTTTTTGATTATGATAACGTGGAAACGCGGTAGATAAATGCGCCAAAGTAAATATTTGTGACGTCATACAGGCCACGCCTTCAAAATCGGACATTTTAAAAAAGTTTCAGTGACTTAAAGTAGTACTCTTGACTAGAAATGAAAACAGTCGGAAAAAACCCGAAAATTTCGAAAAGAAAAAATAAAAGTTTTTTTTTTTTTTTTTTTTTAATTTCGCTACGGAAAAATTGAAAAAATGACTTTTTCAACGCTTCGGGAAGTTTTAGCTGAAATTTTCAGCCAAAAGTGATAAAATTAGAAATTTCTCATGCTTAAATTCTGATGCCATTTCCTTCTCCTCCCATCCCTCCCTTGTATGTTAAAATACTGTCTGACTTTGACAATGTTGTTGTATAAGAATATAACTTTCATATAGATCAAAAAACTTTTAACATTGGGGCCCCCGTGGCTTTATGGTAGAAGCTTCGCTTCACATGCCAGAGGTTGCGGGTTCGATTCCCGCCGGTTCCCTGGGTGTTTTTTTCCTCTCTATGTGCTGTAAATCTTTCTTGTGCTGTCTTATGTGTTAACTAGTGGTACCCGCATGGCCTTGCCCGCAGTTGAAAATTAAAAGGTTATTCGGTTCGCCTGCATATTTACAAATAATGGATGACGAATTTCTCGCCAATTGGCTATGTTCATTCGCTACTCATTCCACGTCATGATAATTTCGTAATTTACTTGCCCACGTTGTGATAATTTTGCTCCGGAAAACGTTCTTAAAATTGAAATAGAAGAAAAACAAAATCGAATTTTCGAAAAATCGCTTCGAGGTGCACACCCCAATGCTACAAACTAACTTTGTGCCAAATTTTATGAAAATCGGCCGAACGGTCTAGGCGCTATGCGCGTCACAGACATCCTACAGACTTTCAAACATCTAGACAGAGAGACTTTGAGCGTTATTATTAGTAAAGATAAAGATAAAGAAGTCCAGCCTTTCGAGGCAATGGCGCCAATCTCTAGGTAGTAGTTTGTTATGGACACGCCTACTTTTTGCACGAAAAAATAATTTTTTTACAAATTATCTCAGTAATATCAATTAGGGGAACCATTAGAAGTGAGATTACATTCATATATTTTAGGGCTGGGGGATGCAGGAATTTCTGCATCGTGATGCATCGCCAACATCACATCACGATGTTGCGATGCATCACGATGTAAGATTTTTTTTTTCGAGCTTTACTTATAACTGCTTGTTTAAATTTTAAATAATATATACATATATATTCAAGATGAAAAATCTAAATTACGCCCGATACTACAAACAAAATCTAACATCAGCAAGAAATTTTTAAAAAACATTTGTTGGAAGTGCAAAATAACAATAAAAAATACAGACATGTGTTTTGAGATTACAATTTTTTTTCAATGCAAAAAGATGTGAGCTCATGGAAACAGTCTCATCAATTTGCATTTAAAAGGGGTTCCTCGAAACACCAAAATACGTGTGTTTTGGTGAAGGATTAAAAGTTTAACTTTGTTCAGCAATAAATTTTCCACCAAGACCATAAAAAATGCCTTTTGTGTCGGTTTTGAGAAAAATTGAGGTCTTGGTTTGCTAATGATACTTCCATACAGAGAACTTCCATACACTGAACCTTCTTTAGCGAAACCAATATCCTCTCAGCTTGAATGAGATGAAATCTACCTTCAGCTCGGTTATTGTCCATTTCAGACTGATGAGTTCATAACAAAAACGAAACTGCCGTCTCTAAATGTCATAACCGGGCTGTAGGTAATGGTACCATGCATTACTTAAATGCTTGATTAAAATGACGTTTGATTACACTAGTCAACAAAAAAGAACTTTTTATCTGCAGCCTGGTTTTAAACACTCAATTCCTACTAATTTTGGGTCGAGAAAAACGAATTCGGTAGTTGATTTTCAAAATTAGCTCTGGTTTTCAAGATACATAAAAGCCCGCTGCATGCACAGCAACCACACATTACTTTAAAGGTAATCTTAAAAAGGAAATAAAAATAATTATTAAATAAAAACAAAAAACCCGACTGCGTAAAAACCAGAAAAACTAAAAAGGAAAATGTATAAGCCCAGTAGTTTAGAATGCTATTAAGTACTACTGAATAACTGCATCATTGAAATAGTTTATATTCGTACACAGATAAGACGTATCATAAATTCAAAAACAGAACAGAAGGATCAACAGTCGGGGCCCATTCCTTTTTGAATCAAAGAACCCCGTAAAATTTGAATGGGTCCCGACTGTTGAACCTTTTATTCTGTTTTTGAATTTATGATATGTCTTGTCTGTGTACGAATATAAAACTATTTGAATGGTGCAGTTATTCAGAAGTACTTAATAGCATTCTAAACTACTGGGCTTATACATTTTTCTTTTTAGTTTTTCTGGTTTTTACGCAGTCGGGTTTTTCGTTTTTATTTAATAATTATTTTTATTTTACACTTTTTAGTGAATTTTCATTGACTTAGTCATTATGATTATAAGACTCGCAATCTTGTCATTTCATTGAGAGAGTTTTTATAGTGAGGTTTATTAAGTAACTTGCGGTGGTTTAAATTACAGATAATTAGTCCCTCTAGGGACTTAACTCGGCTGAAAGCTACATGTGCTTGACCTTTAGCAAAAATGCGAGAACTAAGTCAACCACAGCACAGCTATATAAACAGCCTGTATAACTCATGATGACGCGAGCTAGCAAACATCGTCAGACAAATCTTTCTCGCAAAACTGAAAAAGCCTGTCGCGAAAGTACACGCAGCGAAACTGAGTCCCCTGAATCACGACAAAAACAAATGAGGGGAAAGTACATCCGGAGCGAGGTTGGAAGTCCAACCCACCGCCTCAAGTGTGAGAAGCAATCGCTTTGACCACTCCGCCACTGAGGCCCCAATTAGTAGACGCTAGTAAACAAAAAATTCAGGCAGTGAAAGCTACCTGCATTTGCCTCACGTTGTGTCGCACGCAGGTAGTGAGCGACACAGCGACTGCGTGCGACCCGATCCCGAACTAACAAAATGGCAACTGATATGGAGAATTTTGATTACTGTCATGTGTTTAGTGACACTCCCAAGGTTTAGACAAATCGATTGATGTAAGAATTACCAAAATTGGTCAAGGCGTTTAGCCTGTAGAACGCCACATAGAAACGGACATACATACATAGACTGATAAACACATTACCCTCCTTTGCGTCGCGCACGCGCAGTCGGGTAAAAAAAAAAAAAACCTGTGCAATAAATGTTATTGAACAGATTCTGTTTTATCAAACAATGCTTATTTTATGGAAAGCAGTGAATGCTTTTGGCTTATTGCTGTAAACGCTTTGTTTTCGATTGTTTTTTGTGTGTCAAAGAAGGACCATCTCTTGCAGAGCAGCATTTGGTAAGCATTAACTCAGCACAATGACCCTGATATCTACGTTCCATTGTAAAGATATCTTGGTAAAACCTTTCCTTATACGTGAAATACACCGCCAGCTCAGTCATTTCCAGCCGAGGACTGCAGTTTCGTGCTTATTAGCACTCATCAGCCCGGCATAGGAACCGCCAGCTCAGTTATCAGCCGAGGACTGCAGTTTCGTGCTTATTAGCTGATGAGTGCTAATAAGCACGAAACTGCAGTCCTCGGCTGGAAATGACTGAGCTGGCGGTGTATTTCACGTATTTCTGCTTTAGCCCTGGCTAATGGGCGGTAATTTTCTGAATATACCTTTCCTTATGTTCACTGCTCATAGCTTTAGATTTTTAACAAAATATTTAGGAAGAAGTGAACAAAATTTAGAGTTTCAGAGACACATCATTCATCAGTGGTCACAGAACTTCCGCAGAGATTGTTTGACCAGCTGTATTTTAATTCTCGTCTTCTCTGCTACTTAGAAATGCTTGTAATATACCCTTAAATGCTTCCTCACTTTTTTTTTTTCTAAAACACTGGTTTTCATAATTGCGCGTATTTGAAGGGCCGTTAAAACTTCTTTCCTTAACCTTAGCTTCTATATATCTTGGAAATTTCCCTCTAAGGTGTTGGAAAATTGACTTTGTTCACAGCTTTCACGAAGTTCTTTATTATTCCCAGCAGAATGAGCATGGGTGGAAGCAGAAATGAGTGGATCTATCTAGAACTCCATATTCTGGCTGATTTTGGGCATCTCTTCACAGAATTAAATTTCTTGTAGTCTATTTCGGTTTTTATGTAGTGAGATTTTCTATCGCAACCTAGGGTCGAAGTTTAGAGGACAGTCAGTCCCATGGGAGTGTTTCTATCTGCCAGGAAAAAAGAGCATTAGTGAGAATTCACTATCCTAGTTGGCCATGTATCTTGAAAACTAGAGCTAATCTCATTTTTTATGATGGTTTTCGTGTTTAGCAAGGCAAAATACTTCGGAAATAGCTATTTTTGAGCCGGATGCATTTTCGATGTTGGCTAGTGTTATCTGCCGATCCCTTCACAGAAAATCTTTCATAATGCTTATCATTTTATATTACTGTAGAATCTCGTCTTCCTAGATCAAATTTTTAGAATTAAAAAAAAAGTATCCACTTTATAATTTTAAACTGTGATAGCAGGGGTGGAACTACAAAGACATCAAATATTCGCTCTTTACATTGGTGCAAAAAATTAAGAGAATTTTCAGATTTGGTCAATTATCTTGAAAACTACTGGACCGATTTTAATGAAATTTGGTGCGTGCAAACATTGAAACAATACAAAACAAATAACTATCCAAAATTTAAAATACACACTTATGATCATAAATAACACTCCTTAGAGTCGGAAGGCATGAAACAGCGGTTGCAAAATTGAAAAAAAAAAAAAAAAAAGTTAATATGGGGGTTTGGTCCCTTCTAACAGACATATAAGCCTTGCAGTGTGACTCTATACTTGAAATGAAGCAGTTTATGGGATCCTGAGGCAATTGTTTCCACTCGTTCAACAACGCTGCTCTCAGGTTATGGATGGTCCCCGGAGAGGTGTTGCGAGTTGCTATTGCCCTCCCGAGAGCGTCCCAGACATGCTCTATAGGATTGGAGTCTAGAGATCAGCTTGGCCAATCCATAACGGGGAATAACAGTGCACCTCAAGAGGTGAACATAGGGCTCCAAGATCACATTCCTATACTTCGCAACTGTCTCAGATCCGCACTCAAGACATGGAGGGGTGGGCGGCCATTCAACATGATGCCTGTCCAGACCGTCAAACCACCACCGTCATAATGGTCAGTTTCGCGGATATTGGAGGTTAGGTATTTGTTTTGTATTGTTTCAATGTCTGTACACACCAAATTTCATTAAAATTGGTCCAGTAGTTTTGGAGATAACTAACCGAATCTGAAAATTCTCTTCATTTCTTGCACCAGTGTATTTGGATTAAGTGTAGAGCTCCTGCATAGGTAGTAGCGTAGTACAATAAATTATAGTGGATGGCGGGCTTTGGAGCGTCAGTCCAACATCTCTGTAATTTTAATAAAGCATTATTTTTTGATCTAATAAAAGATAAGTCTGCCTATGCTAATTTAGGAATGTGTTTCGCTTATTTCCCATACTTCCCACAGGTTTAGATTTTCGTTAATCCGGATTGCCTATGGTCCCAGTTAGTCCGGATAAACGAGGTTGCACTATAATTGGGATTATTAATTTGCAGTAGACCCTCGTTTTACTCGGGTTTATTTTACGCGGTTTCGATTATACGCGGTTTAAGATTTGGCACCTATATTTTGTTTTACGTCGATGAGCTTCGGTTTTACGCGGATGCGGCAATGCAAAACAGATAAAATTTTTCCCTCTTTCAGAATCCAAACTCCTTAAGATTGCAGATTACGCGTTATCAACTGCATTTTGGCGTGCTAATAATCGAGCTTGGGACACGGGAGACATTTTATGCGATTGGTTCCAGAGCTCTTTCCAGAAGTAAAGTTATTAAACTCACACAGTTCAGAACTCACTGGAAGAAGAGCTTTAAGGAGTGACAAAGGAGGCCAAAACCAAGGAGAATACTGACATCGGTGACACACAACCAAAACCGTTCACGTTGAAAATTTTGAGCCATTCCTAGACAATAGAAAAGATCTTTCTGATTTGTTAGTGGAGGAAGGTTTTATCATGGAAATGACGCAAATGATCTTGGATGCGTTTATGCTCTGCAAAGAATTACAGAGAAAAATTCTTAATGACTGCCAAAAGACCATCATAGCCAGCTCCTCTTTATAAACAGAACACGAAATTAATTTCTGTTTTCTTTATACATGTTGTGCATATATGACGATGTAAGTACACATTAAACTTATTATACAATTAGTCATCACTAGAATGAAGTATTTTGTTATCTCCGGAACCAAACCCCTATTTTAGCACTAGAATTAGGTCTCAATTTACGCGGCATTTCCGTGGAACATAACCCTTGCTTAAAACGAGGGTCTACTGTAATTTATTTAAACCCCTTCAATCATTACCGTACCAATCCTAATAAAGGTTAAACCGGATGTGGTGATTGGGGGGGGGGGCAGAATAGGTCACTCGCTAGAACAATTTTGATACTTACTGAAAGACATGCAACTGCAAAAAACATTAAAATTTACAAAGTATACAAGTGAAAAAGAAGTTAAATGAGACTGAGGTGCCTGGTAAATCTTTACTAATGATAAAGCTGAAAGTCTCTCTGGATGTCTGGATCTCTGTGACGCGCACAGCGCCTTGACCATTCGGCCGATTTTGATAAAATTTGGCACAAAGTTAGCTTGTAGCATAGGGGTGTGCACATCGAAGCGATTTTTCGAAAATTCGATTTTGTCCTTTTTTTATTCCAATTTTAAGAACATTTTCTCGAGTAAAATTATCATAAGATGGACGAGTAAACTACTAAGTTATCATAACGTATAACCGTAACATAGGCATGGGCAAGCCAATTGGTGAGAAATTCACCATAATTTTTTTGTAAATATACAGGCGAACCAAAAGATCTTTTAATTTTCTAATACGGCAAAGCCATGCGGGTACCACTAGTACAAAATAAACAGCTATAAATGTTCTTTGAAAGTGTTTAGAACGGATATTTAAAGTCTTCTGCTTGTGATATGAGTAGGGTCCTTATTTTATAGATACTCTTTCGTGAAACTGGGTGAGATAGAATATGTGTAATATTTTTGGAAAACGAAAGGTTGGAATTGTAAGTGCAATGGAAAGAGCTGGTTAGAGGACAGTTGAATATGTAATGTTCAGGAGTTCCAGGTTGACTGCACACACATAAAAGTGAACTAATTATCTTGAATATAATTTTGATTATTAACTTACAACTACAAATGCATATTTTAAACGAAAAAAGAATAAAAATTTAAGTTCCGTCTAGAATGAACTTGAATTCTTACTCTAGTTCTTTCTAGAAAGAACTAAAAAAAAAAATGACGTCGAGTTTTCGTTACGTAATTCGCAATCGCAAAAAAACCCAATATACATTCCAGAAAATAAGTTTTCCGACTGAAAGCCACTTTTTACTGCTTCAAGTGTTTCCAGATCGAAACCTTTTACCGAATAAAAGAAGAACGTTTTCCCGTCTCCTGTAACACAGCAATCAGAGATATTTTATTTATAAAGGAAAGAATTCATACCTCATCGGCAATTCGATCGGGAAATTGTCGCATCGCATGTGGTGGTGCTTTCCTGAGATATTTAGACACTTTCTATACCGCTGTCTCACCTCCCATTTTGCTTTTCCTTTATTTGCAAAAAGCGACCGACAAGATATTGGCGGGAAAGAGTTACGAGGTTCTATCATGATAGCGAAAATCGTGACAATGCAACGACAATAAAAATTGTCATTTCTCAGACTTGGTAAAGGATATTCGATCGATTGTTGCATGATATGAGTGCAGGTTTTTTTTTTTTTTTTTCAAGTTTTATTTTTTTAAGTTCACAAGAATTTTTCGTTATTTTCTTCAGTTTTCAAAATAAAACTGAGGAACCTACGACTAAAAGAAAGCGTAAAAGCGTTGTAATACATTTAGGGACCGTCCATAAATGATATCACACATTTTTCAAAATCCCCCCTCCTTTTTACTTCCTTTTACAAAAAAAGAAGTATTGTATTCGCGAAAAAAATTTCACTTAAAAATCGGCTTTAATTTCCATTTTGCTCACCCTCGAATGAATATTGAGTTTTTTTTTCAACCCGACCACACGTGGATATATGCCTAAGAGAATATAGATATTCGAAATATCCATTTTGACGATCCCGGAGTTAATTACACCGAGTTTTCTCGTGACGTCCGTATGTGCGTATGTGTGTATGTGCGTATGTATCACGCATAACTCAAAAACTGAAACAAACCAAATTTAAACTTTCCCATAAAGTTTAAATTTGGTACATAGCTTCTAGTGGGGTCTAGTTGTGCACCTCCCCTTTTGTTGCATTTAGATGGTCTAAAGGGGGTCTTTTACACCTTTTGGGGGTAAAATCATTGTCAATTTCAATGTAAACTCAAGTGGTGTTATAATTTGGCAATATATCGCCAAGCTTTTAGTCGCCAACTCGGCGACAAATTTGGAGGGTTTTTTTTTATAATTTGGTTTCAATTTAGCCATATTTAGAAAGTGAACCATTGAATCTCATTAAAACTGTCAATACTGGGAAAATTTATCTGTATAAAACGCTTTCTTTGCTTCAGTTCGCAACAAACTTGGGGTGAAAATATTTTAAATGTGTCTTTGCTTACTCCTAGGCACCATTATCATTAAATTGGAGTAAAAGGAAGTCATGTGATGCACATATCAGCTCGTTTTTTTCATATGTCACGATATTTTTCATTAACATATTCGTGTAACAAAGGCGTGATGTCACACTTCTTGTCACCCCGCCTCCTTATATTTTAACGCGTCTTACTCAAAACTTTAAAAACCCGCTTACATCCCTTTGCTTCTCACTGCCTCATTTGTAACATTTTTAGTTTTAAAGGTGAGCTTCACTTAAGTTGTGCGTAGAAGTTGACACGACGTTTTGTTTAAAGTATAGTAACTAGATAACCATAATAAATTGCTACGCGTTTGACTAAAGTCACTTGATAAAAAACAAATACACAATGATAATTTAAGCAAATGAGTTGGTTATTTAAAATAGAACCATGCCGACATTGATACTAAAATTATTATTTACTTCATTATTTCATCTTAACAAAGTTTAATGCAATCATTTAAGAGTAAAAGAAATCATTTCTTTTGCACATACCAGAAATCTATTCCTATTTGAGAAAATAAGTTCTCTAAAATACTGAAACGAAAACATCTGCCTGACTTTTTGGATAATAAATGCTACGTTAAGCTCCTATCATCTCAATTTATTGAATGCTAGGGGAGGGGGAGGGGGGTTGCTTTGCCACCAACATAAATAAGAAATATTCCACACTAAGTTCTTCGAAAATCTCGGGTAATTCCCAGTAATCACCCTTTTAATACGAACTTTTTCTTCTGCTGTTGTACATGTCAAAGTGATACTTTAATTTAAAATACGTTTAATATAAATAGACGATAAAAACGCCTTCAGAAGTGACGACATAAGATTTTCTCTACCTTCTTTTCTCTCATTTTTTTTGCAAATGAACTCGTTTCAATAATACCAAAATGTGAAATTTATTAAAAAATGATATGTTGTTTTTTCAACTTAACAGAAAATATTCGTTTTGCCACAACAGGAAAAAAAGATCTGCATGTTTTCTCCATTTCCACCAGTAGGTTTCGTTTATTTTTGTACGCTTGAGAATGAATACTTCCAGGGGCGGACTGGCCTGCCGACCCGCGGGCCGATGGGCCGTCCTCCCGCCTATGCACCCATGCCTCTCAAGTCTGAACACCTTTGTTTATTTATTTATTTTAATCATTATTATTTATTTATTTATTTTTTGGTGCAACTTTCTTTCTTTCTTTTTTTTTTCGCTCACAAAACTAAAATTTTACATCGCTTTTTTTTCTCTTTTTTTAAATTCATAAACCTGTGTGCCATCGTTTTTTTCTTTCACAATTTTTTCTTATACACCTTTTTTAGAGCCTTTTAGAGGCCAAGGTTGGCGCCCTCTTGCGGGACCCAGTCCGTCCCTGATACTTCCTGTTCCTTTTTAAAGAAAAAAAATATATAGCTTGCAATATAGAAAGTAATTTTACAACATTTATAAATATTTTTAGAGCATTGATACATATCCACATTTTTTTATAAAATTTACCAATATTGCAATTATGGGGCAACTTTAGTGCTGATAGAAAACAAAATCTCCTTTTACAGCATATAGAGTGACGGCAACAGTAACAGACAAGGGTCCAGTAACAGACAGTCATAAGTTTGGATTAAAATAATAAGAATTTTAGGCGGGTTAAACTGACGTTGCTGTGGCCAATGAATACGGTGCAGTCATCTAGTGTTATCAGAGTGAATTTCATGAGTCAGTTGGTATTTACAAGGCAGTAGTGGAAGGTTATGAATAGCTACCTCGAGGTTAGTTGGTATTTCATGCTGCAGCTAGCTGTTTACTTTAAGAGGGTGAATGTTTTCAAACATCACTTTGCATTGTAAAATGTCGACATGAGTGCATGCTGGAGGTATTTTTAATGTTTGAACTATGCTCGTTTTCCACGTACAATCACTTCTAATGTGAGTTTTATCTATGTCTGTTACTCATCCCCAGAAAACTCGCTTTTCTAGTAACAGACACCCATGTCTGTTATTGGTCCTTGAAGCATTTTTCATTTTTATCTTTTTTTTCGCTCCATATGAGGTTATTCATTGATTTGATTGTGCAACAGGTTCAATATTGAAAATCGAACAATGGGACTAGTAAGATAAATAAATACCTTTGTGCTGAACAGTAAAGAAGACAAAACAACGTTAGAAGAAGCACAAATTTGTAAATTACAGCAGACACGTGTTTCGGCGTTACAGGGAACGCCTTTTTCAATGCAAAAAATAATGAGCTTATGGATGAAAAGACATCCGACAAAAGCCAAAAGTCGGATGTCTTTTCATCCATAAGCTCATTATTTTTTGCATTGAAAAAGGCGTTCCCTGTAACGCCGAAACACGTGTCTGCTTCTTCTAACGTTGTTTTGTCTTCTTTAATGGGACTAGTGTCAGACAGGGTGTCTGTCACTGGTCCAAAAGGCTGTCTGTTACTCATGCCATTTTTTTTTTTTTGGAACCCTCAGAATAACGAATAAATCTCTTTTTTTTTCAGTTCAGGATGCCCCCCCCCCCCCGCCAGGAAATTCTCTTACAGTGACGAACAGATGTAAACTACTTTATTGGATGTAAATAGTAATGTTATGAGTGTTGCCGCTTCAGAAAGGAAAAATAGAGCCCCACGAGTTACTTTTCAACAAAGTGAAATTGGTTAATCCTAGCATAAGAAGGATAGGTCCAGACCTAGTGCTTTCAGAGGTTGAGGAGGAAATACTCGTACTCTGGATAGCCTCATCATCTAAAGCAGGGTTTCCGATATTAAAAGAAGAATTTTTAGACAGTGTGCAGCTGCTCTTAAAGGAATTACGGAGAAATAATTCTTTTACTGATGGAAGACCTGGGAAATCATGGTACAATGGCTTTCTTTAAAGGAACCCTTCAGTCGCTCATAGGATCAGTGAAAACCTCACACCGTCCCGTTCAAAAGTAATTACAGAAAGCCTACGCAACTGGTTCAAGACCGTTTACGACTATTTAAAAGACAACAATCATCTTGGCACTTATGAAAATCCAAATTGAATATTTAATTCCGACGAAACTGCTTTTTTTTTTTTCCTCAACCCAAAGGTATCCCGAGTGAAAACAATGAAAGGTGACAAAAATGTATACCAAGTTGTGAACAATGATGAAAACGAATGTGTCACAGTTTTATTCGCTGCAAACGCTGCTAGGCATCTTTTACCACCAACAGTGATCAATAAATACGTAAGAATCCCAGATAGCATTAAGTTCCGTATATGGTTGGGGATTAGAAAAGTCGGATTCAGGGTGGATAACAAGCAAGACGTAGTTTGAATTTTTGGCCTATGTATTTCAGCCATGGCTAAAAACTCAAAGGCTGAATTCAGTTCAGCAATCATGAATTGCTTATTGTTTTCATTTGACCTTTGAATGTCGTTCCTATGATTTTATTTTCCTCCCGCCTTCCTCTGCAGCACCACTGTCGCCCGGTCCCTCCCAATGCTATTCCTCTAGCGAAAACCGTCTCCAGGTTGCGTGCATATCCTACACACATACGCATACATACACACATGCATGCCTACACACATGAATTCCTACACACTGTCGCATACATATGCACACAAATGCACGCCTACACACACACACACATGCCTACACACACACAAACGCGCGCGTACATACACACACGCACACGCCTACACAAAGACACACACGTCAGAAAATTGAGTTAACATGAGAGCGATGTCTTAAGCATGTCTGTTACTGGTGCCGAAACCCGAGTTTTTGTTTTGTTAAGCCTTCTTGAGAATAACTGAAGCAGTCATTCTCTTCTTATTCTTCTATGAAGAATAAAAAAATGTACAGCTTGAAAAAACAGATATTTTTACAATATGTATTAAATGAAAATAATGTTTTGGCATCCCACGTCTGGCACCAATAAGCGATCAAATTATCCCCAATTTAGGACTTTGGGTTGCATTCCGTTTCATTAGTTTTAGCTGGAAATTTGTAATTTCTTCTCATCAAACTTATTTAAAGCTCCCTATACTAACCAGACATTTTCTGTTTTTCCCTTTTTAAACTCAAAAAGAGCAATTGCATAGCTCGTTACTATCGAAGAATTGGCTCCACATCAGAAGTCCTTTTCACTACTGAGCACCACTTGGCAGCCTTCTGAATCCTAAACAAACCAATAGAAATAATATGTGCACAACAATTACATTAGGTGAAGTGAGATGAATCCTAAAATTGTCTTTAATTAAAGCAAGAAAGGACGTTCCATTGCATAACCTTCTTTTTGAACTATTAGCGCCAAGATAGAATCAGCTCTTGTACCTTCTAAGCAAGAAGTTCCGTCTAGAACTAAACGAGCCTACTTTCCCGTTTACCCATACTACTTTCCAGTACCTGATTAAAAATAGCTAAAATCGCAAATTGTTTCAAACATATTTTTTTAATATTTTAAGCTGATTTCTAGGAATAAAATATTCCTCACCCACCTAAAAAAAGAAAAAAAATAGCAGCATCTTTTAAACAAAGCAGCTAATACACTTTTTTCCATTAAAAAAAAATTCTTAAACAGCTTTCAAAACGAAGAAATAATAATTGAAATTAATAAGCTCATTAAAATAAATACATCATATCAAAAAAAAAAAAAAATCGTTTCTTTTTCATCTGTTGCCAAAAATATTTTTTTAAAGGAATTAATGCACTTACAAAATAAATAAAAACAATAAAATAACAACTTAAAGAAATAATTTTCATTGTCAAAAAAAAAAAAAAAAATCGTCTGCGCATATCTTTATGTAGAAATATAAATGACTTCGAGTTTATTCGCCGAAAAAATACCTAAATTAAAACTTTAGCATGAAAATAAAAACAAGTCATATCAACAATAATTATTTCACAGTTAAAACCATAGCTGCGGAATCGGAGTCAATCTCATTTTGAGATAAAGGAGTCGGAGTCGAATATCCAAGAATCGGAGTCGGTCATTTGTCCTCTGTGTATAAATTTTTGCCAAAGCTATGAAGTCAGAGTCGAAGTCGGGGAGTCGGAGTACGATTACTTGTCGGACACAGGAGTCGGAGTCAGGTGCCCCTAAATTCTCGGAGTCGGAGTCTGAAGTTTGGCGTCAAGAGCTATTTCCAACAAAATTTGTTTGAAGTAAATCCGCCTTCAAGTACGAAATCTACATTGACTTTCAGTTTCCCCGTAGGCGCTAATGTTAAGGGATTTGAACTGTTCAAAATTGAACGGAAAATTGTTCAAATCAAAAAGATATTTTATATACAAGTTTTTCATCAAAAGCTTTTTCCTACAAAGTTTGTTTGAAGCAAATTCGCCTCACAGTTCGGAATTGCCTTGAATTTCCCCGTAGGCGCTAATGTTAAGTTTTTTTGAACTGTTTAAAATTGAACAAAAAATAGTTCAAATCAAAAAATAAAATATGGGAATGAGGTGTCCTCGCCGAGATCTTTCGAACAAAAAAAAAAGTTTGTTCGAATCGGACTATTCATTCAAAAGTTATTAGGGGGGGGGGGGGCAGACAGACAGACCGACAGACATTTTCCCCATCTCAATACCCTACTTTCCAATTTTTAATTTTTCGATATTTATTTAATTATTTTATTTATTTTTGACTTTTTTTTGTTTTTCGCGATATTTTTAAGTTGCATTAAGCCTTCTTTCGTGCTTTTTTCTTCTTTTTCTGACTTTTACTGGGAACGTAGGCTAAAAACGGTTCACTAATCGACCGTCCGTCCCGTCCATCCCATTTTTTGACGTGACGTTCACATACGGTCGCCGTACATCAATCACGTGACTGAATTCAACCACGAGAGGGGAGAGTGCGCTGCTTGGCGAAAACCAATGAAATTCTGTCCTACTTTTGACGGCCGTCAAATATCAAGATTCTTCTGATCGAAACCGGTCCCGTCCAAGATGGCTTGCTATCATGGCAACCAGCAAAGAAAACCTGTTTCGGGTGGGAAAAATCGGTGCGGACGTGACGGACGACCGATAAGTGAACAGCCCTTAAGGGCTACCCTTCGATATTTTATTGTTTCATTCCGTTCATTATTTTTTGAGATATAGCAGTCTCAAGAAACGACAAAAAACATTCGACTGCTCAACCCCCGTTTGATCTATTGGCACCAAAACTGAATCAGCATCTGTACCCATTATGGTCAACAAATTAAATAAATTTTGTTTGGTTTCGCAAGTTACTTTCGAAGGAATAGCAGGCCCTGCGTATAACTGAAGAACCGTTTGATTGCTATGTCCCCTTGGAGGAATTGGAGCCAAAATCTATTGGGCACCAGTGACACTGGGGCAAACGTGTTCCAAATTTCATTCGATTCCATGCTGTAGTTTTTGCTCTACAGTAACCATAAAAAAGCGGTCACACACATACAGAGAGACAGACGTTTTCCAAAAATGATCGAAAAGCACACCTCAAAACATCCAAATCCGCCAAAATTCGAAAATTTGCTCGAAACCAATACTTTCTTCCACAGATTTGAAATAGAAAATAGTAAAAATGATAAAGATTGATTTTCTCCAGCTATTCGCGGACCACATGAAAATTGCTAGCGGACAAGTTGAGAATTTCTGCTCTACTTTAACACCCTTCCCCAAATCCACTTTCGGCAACTTTTAGTCTGCATTTAAATTAAATAAAGTCAGGACATAATATACATACCGATCAAAAGCACTTTTTCACTATGCCTAATACAGAAAAGAGAATGTTACTTTTAACATAATAGTAGAATTTTTTCTCTGAAATTGTTTTTCAAAAACAAATTCAGCAAATCATATTCCACATAATTAGCCATCAAATTTTCTTTCCGCGTTTGTGTAAGTAAGTGTTCTCTCCACATGACATCTATTTCATTTTTTGCCGTAAGGCCGTTATCGATTGACGCCATAAAATTCGAAAGAAATCCTTTTCCTTGAAGATAAACTTTGAGGAGGTGCTGGAAAGGTCGAAAGAAAAAACCTAACTCATTTTTAATAATATGGGAAGCTTTTAGCAATTTTGTTTTGTTTTTGAGTTTGTGGAAGCTGGTAAATAAATCTCAACTGTGTTATAAATAAAATGCTTAACTTTTAAAAAAGAAAATCGTGTTTTCGGTTTTTTAAATAGCAGTCTAATCAATGTTGGAAGTTTTACACAATCATGACATTAAAAACACAAATAATAAAAAAAAAATTATTCGCATCATTAGTCAATTTTCTCTTTAAGTGTTGAAGCGCATTAATTGATTGGCGAGAAATTAATGACTGTACATATTTTTTGCCACGTAGTTTTCGTTCTCAAGTACTTTCTTTTAGACATTGAGAAAGCATGAGCAATCATTACTTCACAGGCTTTTTATTATAATACAGTAACATATAGTTTATCTGGCCGTCGTTGATCCGAATTTCCGAACCACGTTGCACACTTTAAAAAAAAATCTTATTTACATAAATACAAGGAGACAGGCTTTTGATTATAAACAATCTTTTCGCGTTTATCTGGCCCTCGTTTGACCCGAATTTCCGAACCACGTTTTCACATTTTTTATAAATTCATTTTTACATAAATAAAAGAGTGATGAAAAAAAATCTCGAGTTACTGTAGCGCGGAAAAGTTACTATTGGTTAAGACTATAAAGAAAAAAAAAATAAATAAATCTAATAATGACTTCAAATAGCACAAAAAGACTGAAAATTAAAAGGATTTCAGTTTCTTTTTTTCGTTTTTATTGTTTTGCCCTTTTGCATCATATGTATTTCTTAGATTCTACACGATTTTAAAAAAATGCATGGAATACAACTACACAAAAAAATAATATTGCTTTTTCTGTTACATATTTTCTTTTAATCCACCTTTCATTTTTCATAAATTTATAGCACTTTTTTTAATCAATTTCTAACGATCAGGTGTAACCTTAATATGACTATAATTCTGGAGGAGAACTTGATTAAGAAACAGCCGATGATTTACCACTTGTTTGAAACACATTTTAAGTAAAAAAATCATGATGCAGTCATGTCTGTTCAGTTTGCCGATGTTGCTCACTTAAAAGCTTCAAGGAAACAATTTTAGGTAAGAAAAAACGCACCCGTCTACGAATAGTCCAGTCATTTGGTCGAAAAAAAAGGGGTTACCTGGAAAGTTTTCCGGGAGTTTTGAAAATTGGTAATTTTATAGATTTTGATGTGCTCTTTTCGAATTTCCACTTTGCCACCTCGTATCTTTGCCGCTCGCGCCGCCATATTGAAAAAAATGGCGTCTAAAAGCGGTATTTGGATGATATCTCCGTTCTGACTTATTTTACGATAAAAAAAAAAATATTTTACAAAATTAAACTAGAGAAAATTTCCTACAATTTATGTCACAACAATTTTTTCGTAAAATACATAGCTTCGGCGTACGAGCGCCGCAAAGTATTATTTAACACGCGTTTTCGCAGAATAAGTCGTTCCACACTGCTTTGAGGTTTAGTTATCATAACACATCGAGGAAACGCAGAGTTTAATTAATAAGCATATAGTACCAACACAAATTCAATCGATTTACAAGTTAATTTACTAACTGCATAAAAACTCACAATCCACAAATTAAAATTCTTTTTGTGGTAGAAATGAGCGAGAGGAAAAAGGCAATACGGAAACCAAATTCCATTTCAGTTATTTCTTCCTATCTACACTAAGACACCGAAATACACTCTTCCAACCAGGCGCCACGAGGATTCCCCCCTCTCTCCCTTTCCGAAATTTCTACCGGTAGAACTCAATAAAATATTTTAGTCTGCGTCATCAGTATACTTGTTACGAAAAAATTATTGAAAAAATGGCGTCTAAAAGCGGTATTTTGACGATATCTCCTTTCTGACTTATTTTACGACAAAAAAATCATATACAAAATTAATTTAGGCATTATATATATTAATTTACATACAAAATTAAACAAGAAAAATTTCCTACAATTTATATCAAAGTTTTTTTTTTTTTTTTTTTTTTTTTGCAAAATAAATAATTTATGCGTATACGAGCGCCGAAAAGTGTTATTTAACAGCATTTTCGCGTAGACATTTTTGATCGACCAAGAGTTACTGGTTCACCGTCTTCAGTATCGATTGAGACATCATGCAATTTCTTCGACATCATCTGCGATGGGATCATCAAATTCATCACGAGCTTCTTCGTTTTCTATTCCATCATTCGTTTGCTCGAAAACCGTCTCCGTTTCTTCCTCTTCATCGCTATCATGTGATAAACTTTGCCAATTCTCACAATTATCACCTGTACGACTAGTACACATAACAGAGCATTTTAACCCGGCTTTTCTGCATCCACAGGCTTTTTGACATCCTTTTTTGCATTTGCAAGAAATAAGTCTTAGTAAGGTTTGCGGAGCTGGAGGGTCAAGCGTCATAACAGGAATTAACCCATTCTTGTTTCTATTCCATCCCCACTGCTCTGGGTTTTTTTCATTCCTACACCACTGCTGAATCTGGATATAAGATCGAAAAGAATGTTGTCTTGCTGCTGCTTCTGTTGGAGGTAGCGACGAAATATTAAATTTACTTTTATATGCGGATTTTACAAAGCACTCATATCTGTAGGCGTTTAAAGTCATGTTTTTTTTGCTTTTTTTACTTTTCACTTCACTGAAACCGTACAAGTCAAGAAGGAAGTCTTCTCCAGCTTTAGCAATGATCTCTGGATCAGCATTTGGATTTTTAAACGCTTTAATAGACTCACTTAAATTTGGATTTTTTCGTAGTACGTTAATAAATTTCGTTTTTCCTTGATTGAAAAGGGCACATGTTGTATCACAGCCACTAAAGGCATGCAAGAATAAAATGTGATCTGCGGCTGTCTTATCTATGATACTGTCAGTTGTATATATTTGTTGCGAAATTTTTCCTTTTCCTGGCTTGAGCATATATATGTTTGATCGCTTAGATAGAGCTGTCAAAAGAATATGAAGATCTACATCTTCGCCTACAACAATTACGGAATCGAATGCTGAAGAAACACTTATCGCAGTATTAATGATTAAAGTGTCAGCATCTTCTGTGGCTTGTTTGACCACAATATTAAAAAAAAAAAAAAAAACTTTATGATATAAATTGTAGGAAATTTTTCTTGTTTAATTTTGTATGTAAATTAATATATATAATGCGTAAATTAATTTTGTATATGATTTTTTTGTCGTAAAATAAGTCAGAAAAGAGATATCGTCAAAATACCGCTTTTAGACGCCATTTTTTCAATAATTTTTTCGTAACAAGTATACTGATGACGCAGACTAAAATATTTTATTGAGTTCTACCGGTAGAAATTTCGGAAAGGGAGAGAGGGGGGAATCCACGTGGCGCCTGGTTGGAAGAGTGTATTTCGGTGTTTTAGTGTAGATAGGAAGAAATAACTGAAATGGAATTTGGTTTCCGTATTGCCTTTTTCCTCTCGCTCATTTCTACCACAAAAAGAATTTTAATTTGTGGATTGTGAGTTTTTATGCAGTTAGTAAATTAACTTGTAAATCGATTGAATTTGTGTTTGTACTATATGCTTATTAATTAAACTCAGCATTTCCTCGATGTGTTATGATAACTAAACCTCAAAGTAGTGTGGAACGACTTATTCTGCGAAAACGCGTGTTAAATAATACTTTGCGGCGCTAGTACGCCAAAGCTATTTATTTTACGAAAAAATTGTTGTGACATAAATTGTAGGAAATTTTCTCTAGTTTAATTTTGTAAAATATGTTTTTATCGTAAAATAAGTCAGAACGGAGATATCAACCAAATACCGCTTTTAGACGCCATTTTTTCAATATGGCGGCGCGAGCGGCAAAGATACGAGGTGGCAAAGTGGAAATTCGAAAAGAACACATCAAAATCTATAAAATTACTAATTTTCAAAACTCCCGGAAAACTTTCCAGGTAAAACTACCAGATGACTTGACTAGAATGTAAAAGCTTAAATCTTATGAGGATTTAATACACATTATTATTATTACAACTAGAAAATCGCCGGTCAAGGTATGACGGGTGAAAATTGCTTCTACATTTGAACGAAGCCATTGTCTGTTTCGTGATAGTTTGATAGTTGAAACTGTAACCCTAACTCCAGTGGATTAACCCTATACTTAAGTAGATAGCTTTAATTGCTTTCGTTTCTTCATTCCCCTAAAATGACGCAGTCTTACCAATAAAAACAGTTAAGTGGCCGGATCGAGTTCGGCCTTGTCACGATAAAGCCTTTCCCTGAATGCTAAACATTACCAAAACATATTATAAAATTATCATGCCGTGGCGCGAGTTTCATTGTTGAAACACGCGGGTTACTCGACCATTGTCTATTACACACAAGAGGATTTTTATCGTGATGTAACACACCCTCACACGAGAACAAACAAAAAGAAAAACTAATTCAACAGCTGTGATTCTCTCCTTGAAACATCCAACACAAACATTACAATAGTTTCTCCGAGTCCAAAACAAGAATCCAGCATTTAACGTTCGGCTGTCTCACTCCATTTTAGAACGGAAAAGGAATAAAGTTGAAAAACTTTCTCCTGAAAGCAATTCCTTGTTTCGAGTGGCATTATTTCTTTAAAGTGGTCATGCTACAACAGTCGTATCACACTCGAAACAGACAACGGGCATCTCTTCTGCTACAGGTTTGATAGCCGAGGAATTGTCTTTTTCTTTCTTTCGGCCCTTAATTTTTCTCCGAAAGGTCCCGGAGGTGGATTTTCTCTCTCTCCGCCTGCACTGCAGTGCAGATTTTCCGCCGGATCAATGGGTAAGTGCGACCAGACAGAGGAAAAAGGTCGGCAGACACTTGTTTTGGTCGGGAAGAGAGCGAGAGAGAGCGTGTTTGCTGTGGATTTGATAAATTTATTTTGTCCTTCGCTTTTTTAAATTTGAATTACAGTCAAACTCGTCAATAACTAGGTTTGCCAGATTTCTGAAATGTTCAACCGGGACACCGGACTGCTCGCCCTACCCCTTCGTCGCTAGTATTCAAAAGGTTACACCTGTGGCTGATTTTTGGAGTGTTTTACGTGGCAATTTATTCTCAATGCGATGAATAAATGGTTACTAATGGGGTTGTTTCCTTCAGTCAAAAGTAGTACTTTTAGTCACTGAAATTGATAGAATAAGCAAAAAATAAATAAATAAATAAATAAATAAAATAACATGGACCCGGAAACACACACACATCACAAATGATGCGCTTTGGCGCATCTTTGTACCGCGTTTCCACGTTACGATAATCAAGAAGCGAATTAAAGTTGCGCCGTACGCTTGCTGTCAACCCTATCGTTGCCAATACACGTGAGTAAAGATGCGAATTAAATATTTTGCATTGTGAATGGCAACACTGAATGACATGTTATCATTTGTGATGTCATCCGCAGAAGCGTAAACAATGAAAGCGCATCGATAAATATATACATTTTTTTAAATATCAAACTTAAACAAATTATTTAAAAATATTTAGATCCTATGTTTTTAAGCATGTTCTTTCAGAAAAAAATACTTTTAAAATTTTGGAAACGACCCCATTGTGAACCTAAAGCAGGCATAATAAAAAATGATACAAGCAGATAAAATTTGAACATTTCACTTCTTAGATAAAAATATTTGATTTATTAAATTAAATATATATATAAACGGAACAATAATTTAGATATATTTTTCATTTTTTGGACTTCTTTTATTCTTTTAACAGTCTTTTGTTTTAATCTTGTAAAACCCCTCCCAAACTAATCCGATATTATTTTTCCAAGTCAACCTTATCTAATAATAAAGTAAATATCTTGAATAATTCTTCATAGTCGATTATTTTTAGACTTTTTTGGTTGTTAGTAATCAAATTTGTTTTTTCCGGGACGTGACGTAAACCGGCCTGGACACCAGGATTTGGTCTGAAAACCGGGACTGTCCCGGTCAAACCGGAACATCTGGCAAGCCTACGTACAGGGCCGTCCGAAAAGCTGACGGCGCCCGGGGCGGAAGTTTCCTGACGCTCTCCCCCCCCCCCCCCATACACGCAGAAAAATCAAGTTAGTTATAACATCAATGCATAATACATACTTTTTTTTTACATATTAATGAACAGAATAATCAGAAGGCTATGCATTATACAAATTAAAACCCAAGCAATGAATCTGTTTCGAATATTTGTAAAACATTAATGCCCCAAAAACTGTTCGAAAAATCTAAATGTTTTTTTACCCAAATATTTATCTAGTAAAATGTTATCCCACTTGATAAGAAACAAACAAAAAAAACTGAGTTGGTTATTTATATTGTTCAAACTAAGAACACGAATAAATGATTTGCTGATTATAAATAGAAAATATATTTATCGAAGTAAATTACATGAAAATTAAATTTCTATCTGGACTCATCCAATGACTCTTTTCAAGAGTTTTTTGGTTTCACTTGTACCAATTTAATTACATCTTTCATATATGTTATTCTTTTGCATCAAATATTTGTAATTTTTAAAAAAAAATGAAACCCACAAATACTCAATATTATCGAACATCGCTCAGAATAGCGTTTTTGGAGCTCTAATTTCGAAAAATCACTAGCGCTAATATTACAAAATATGGATTTAAAAATTGCATTTTAAGACTTGAGTTTAAGAAAATATTCATACAAGGGCCCCCATGCCGCCTTTCTTTAATATCACAAGCAATAAGTTTTTTAAACGACACTTACAAAAAAATTAAGTTGAATACCCCCTGAATGTAAAACATTGCTTAAATTTTTAAATCTTCAACGTTTGTCTAAAGTTGCGTTTTTGAAACTTCAATTTCGAAAACTTGCAGGGGGAGAAGGAATTGATTTCAATCTATTTGAAAAAAATAATCGATTGGAAACAGTCTCTGAGTGCCCTCGCTTACCATAACGTCAATAAACATAACCTATAATCTCGTTTTAAAGCTAAATTTGCGTTTTTAAAACTAAAAGTTTCAAAATTTTGACCAGAGAGCTTTTGACTTGATCAAAAATATTTTTTTTTTTTTTTTGTTTTCTGAATGTGCCCGCTTAAAACTTTTTTCTAGTTACGTCACCTGCACGCAGGGGCAGAATTCAAGCAAATTTGATGAGAACTAGACAAAGGAGAAGTGCCTTTTGTTTGTTCTTTTTAACAGTTATATTCTCAGAAATTGTATCTGCTTCTATGATACAAAGGAAACGAATGTTTTGGAGACAAAGAGAGATGAATATTTTGGTGCCCTAAGAAAAAAATAGAGAATCATTGCAATAATTCTTTATTTTGTGTGTCTGTGACTGTGTATCTATTATACACAAAATGAGTGGGCGCCGAAAGGCGCCCTAATTTTATACAATCGTGGCACTTTATACGATGAGGGGCGCCGCAAGTCGCCCCACGTAAAAATATCGTTTTCGTGTGAATGTCGTTGTGTTTCGTCGAATCGAGGGGCGCCTTGAAGCACCCCCTCATTTCGTGGCGCCCGGGGCGATTGCCCCGCTCGCCCCCCTCTTGGGACGGCCCTGCCTACGTATAACGATCACTGATTTAACGAGAACCCGGATTTAGCAAGAACCTGGGTTTAGTATTTTTAGATTGTCGGGATGGCATAGAGATTAGCCCGGATCAGAAGTACTTGGTTGATACAATGTTAAGTCTATTGGAGGAAAACTCGCTTTTAACGAGCAAACCTCGCTTAAAGCGAGCAATATTTTGAGATTTAAAATTTTATATTAAATTCCAACTCAGTTCATACTTTTTTGGAAAAAATTGCTTTAACATTTGTTAGTAAACCGAAAGTTGGTGGTGAGTCATTAATCCTGACAACAAGTGATGGCGGCTCTTTGTTCTCATTTGAGGAGTAAAACAGAAATTAAATTCACGTTGACTCCAATGTTATCAGTTTCGAGATATAATTCCGGGGATATTGTAGTTGAATTTACGCAAATGAAGTGAAAAAAAATTATGAAAGCAATAACGATAACGACAAAGAAAAAAAAAAGGATAACACTGAACATATTTAATGGCTTTTGATGCGCAGAAAAATTTCCCTTTTTTCTAAAGCAGGGGCGCAAATGACAAAAGTTTTTGGGCAACAAGTATTCTTTACTATAATAAAGCTGAAAGTCTTTCTGGACCTCTGTCTGTGACGCGCATAGCGCCTAGACTAGAGCCGCTATATAGATAGGCCGACGCATCAGCTTAAGCTTAGTCTTTTTGGATCGGATTTTCATTGTTGCACTGCTAGGGTTACCACAGCAAAGTTTCGGATTTCGCCAAATTTGCCGAAAATAATATTTTATTTAATAAACAATTTACGTGCCGCTAATATAATTGCTCACAGTGAACAATCACCAAACGTGATAACTTGCCAGAAAAGGCAACCACTCAAAAACGCGCTCCGATCCAAAAAAGCTGATCTTAAGCTGATGCGTCGGCTCGTATATATAGGGGCCTTAGCCTAGATCGTTCAGCCGATTTTCATGAAATTTGGCATAAAGTTTGTATTATAGGAGTGTGCACCTCGAAGCAATTTTTCGAAACTTCGATTTTATTCTTTTTCTATTCCAATTTTAAGAACATTTTACCGAGCAAATTATCATAAGATGAACGAATAAATTACCAAGTTATCATAACGTGGAACCGTAACATGGGCAAGCCAATTGGCGAGAAATTCGTCATCCATTATTTGTAAATATACAGGCGAACCAAAAGACCTTTTAGTTTTCTACTACGGGCAAAGCCGTGCAGGTACCACTAGTTCTCGAATAACCAAACACAAGAGGTGATAAGACAGCGAAGCGAAATAACCAACTTCTTTTTTACGGTTCAAAAACAATACATGAAAAAACAAAGTAATTATGTATAAAATTTTAAGATTTTTGGCGCACGTACTCGATTTTTACGAGCACTTGGCTGAAACGAGCAATAAACGTGGTCCCTTGGCGCTCGTTATCAGTGAGTTCGATTGCATAAGTTGCGTTTTAGGCAGAAGTAATATTGGGCGAGTAACAAATGGCGGACCTGATTTCAAAACATTATACTATTTTCGATACTACTGCACAGATTATAATGCGTGACACATGAATGGGGTTGTTTCCTTTAATCAAAAGTAGTACTTTTAGTCAATGAAATTGATAGAATAAGCAAAGAAAAAAAAAATAACATGAACCCAGAAAATACTTTTATTTTCCCAACAGTTAATTTTTAATTAATTTTTTGAAATGTCCGATTTTTCAAACAAGACATGGTCTTGATGACGTCACAAATGATGCTCTTTGGCGCATTTTTCTATCGCGTGTCCACGTTATGATAATCAAGAAGCGAATTAAAATTGCGCTCTACGCTTGTTATCAACCGTAAAGTTACCAATGCACGTGAGTAAAGACGCGAATTAAATATTTTGCTCTGTGAATGGCTACACAGAATGGCATTTCATCATTTGTGATGACATCGGCAAGAAGCGTAAACAATGAAAGCGTACCGATTTAAGTTTTTTTTTTTTAGATATTAAACTTAAACAAGTTATTTAAAAAATGGTCAGATCCTATGCTTTTAAGCATGCTCTTTCATAAAAAAATACTTTTAAAATTTTGGAAACGACCCCATTCAAAGAGTCGCTTTTTAAATTTATGCCAT
This sequence comes from Uloborus diversus, assembly GCF_026930045.1. Taxonomy (NCBI): domain Eukaryota; kingdom Metazoa; phylum Arthropoda; class Arachnida; order Araneae; family Uloboridae; genus Uloborus; species Uloborus diversus. The sequence goes on from NC_072737.1 coordinate 57,625,708, forward strand.
TGTTGCGTTTTGGGCGGAACACAAATGGTGAACCCGATTGAAAAGAATCATATTTTTGAAACTACTGCACATATTACAATACGTGATAGATAAATTTGAAGAAACAAACCGATTTTTATTTTCGCTTTTTGAATTTAAACTACAGTGAAACAACAAATACCAACAGAACGAAATATCCGTTTCAATGAAATCAATTTTCAGTCCTGGTTTAATTTGCATTACGTTGCTTGAATTCTGTTACAACGAAATTCCCATTTGAACAAATAAAATTTGAGGTCCATTGAAGTTCGTTATAACGGGATTTCACTGTATGAGTTACGTTTTAGGTGCAAATAATACAGATCAAGCACAAATTATGCACTCGATTTCAAAAAGATCATAATTTCGAAACAATTGCACATATTACAACACGTAATACTTCAATTTATAGAAAAATATACGAATTCCCCCCCTCCCCCTCAAATAAAGTGCAATTACAGAAATGTGCATTATTTTAGCATCATATGCAAATTGTTCAATGTTAAATGCTCAATGTTGGAGGCTTGCACGACGACATCTACAGGGTGAGAAAAAATAACTTAGACAAACATAATATATTATGATTTTAATGCTAATGAAAATATTACGACTAAACTTCAAAACAAATATGAGTACACTAGCAAAAATACCCGGCGTTGCCTGGGTCAGTAATAATTGTAAGAAACAATCGCTACTTTCTTTCGTTTTCTGTTTTAACTCAAAGAACTCAAAACACACCGCTTTGACGTGATTAAAAATCGAGCTTCTTCCTTACCCATAAAAGTAAAATAGCAATAAGTGTAAAGAACCAACGAATATTCATTTAGAAGCGAAAGCACGAATTTAAACATATTAAAATTTTGAAGAATTTACAAAATATGAACTAACAAAAACAAAGATCACTAACAAAACCGTGCGCTTCATTTAATTAAATAGTACACACACGCACACAGAAGAAGAAAAAAAAAGCTCTCTACTATAAGCTTTAACGCTGAACTAAAGCTCTCCTACCCTCAGGGTGCGAAACGTAGAGTTTCCAAATGTTTAAATGACTTTAAACTCATGTTTGCTCCGGAGAAGCCTTGATTCAAAATTTTCATTACAATTACTTTTAATATTGCTGTTGTTAGGCAACGAATTTTTGTAAAAAAAGGTTTTATGTTTAATCACATAGAGTAAAGAAATTACATAGAGAGGCCCTGCTATACTAAGAAATTGAAGCCGGAAGTTTCACCGCTATATCCAAAGATCCTTAGCTTCTTGCTAAGCATTTTATGATACATCTTGATTCTAAACATTCCATTACTGAATCTCAATTGGTTGTTAATTTAAACTTAGATATTGTTGCAAGTTTATGGAGCACGTTTTTGAAATTGCATTAATACATGAATTAAAATTCAAACCAATCCGCCAGCTACTTTATACGGTCTCTTTGCGAGATTGGTGAAAACTATACTCGCGAAGTGATCACGTTATCATAATCCCGCTAATCATTGCACCACTGTACCCCACAATTCCGGCTTCAATTTCATCTCCTTCTTACCACAGACGGGGCCTCTCTATGTATATTTCTTTACTCTATATATGGTGATGTAACTATGTATGGTGAAAAAATGGTTAAAATCCGTCCAGTAGTTTTGAAGTTTACCCCGGACATCCGGACAGAGATTAGACCTTTATGTATAACTAGTGGCACCCGCACGGCTTCGCCCGTAATAGAAAAATTAATAGGTCTTTTGGTTCGCCTGTATTTACAAATAATGTATTGTGAATTTTCTCATCAATTCGCTTGTACTCATGTTACGGTTACATGTTATGATAATTTCGTATCTCGCCAATTGGCTTGTGCCCATGTTACGGTTACACGTTATGATAATTTCGTAATTTATGATAGTTTTTTTTCTTAAAATTGGAATAAAAAAAGAACCACATCGAATTTTCGAAAAATCGCTTCGAGGTGCACACCCCCATGCTACATACTAACTTCGTGCCAAATTTCATGAAAATCGGCCGAACGGTTTAGGCGCTATGCGCGTCACAGACATCCTACAGACATCCTACAGATAGCCTACAGACATCCAGACATCCAGACATCCTCCGGTCAGAGAGACATTCAGCTTTATTATTAGTAAAGAAGATGAGGATGCAACTCCTAAGAAAGCAATAAATGTCATGCTTGCTCCAGAGAGGCCTTGATTCAAATTTTACATTGTGATTACTTTTAACATTCCTGTTGTTAGGCAACGAATATACCTAACAATGGATTTTATATTTAATCATTCAATGGGGAAATTACATGAAATTTGCTGTTTTCCACCATAACTTTTGAAAACTAAGTTTTTAAGGAACAAATTATAGCCTAAGTTGTTCCCCGATTATGTAGCTATCTATGGTGAAAAAATGGATAAAATCCGTCCAGTAGTTTTGACGTTTACCCCGGACATCCGGACAGAGCTTAGACCTTTATGTATAAAGAAGATAAGGATGCAACTCCTAAGAAAGCAATAAATGTCATGCTTGCTCCAGAGAGGCCTTGATTAAAATTTTACATTGTGATTACTTTTAACATTCCTGTTGTTAGGCAACGAATTTACCCAACAATGGATTTTATATTTAATCATTCAATGGGGAAATTACATGAAATTTGCTGTTTTCCACCATAACTTTTGAAAACTATGTTTTTAAGGAACAAATTATAGCCTAAGTTGTTCCCCGATTATGTAGCTATCTATGGCGAAAAAATGGTTGAAATCCGTCCAGTAGTTTTGACGTTTACCCCGGACATCCAGACAGAGCTTAGACCTTTATGTATAAAGATTATTTCGTATAATATATTTACAAATTTTTAAAGTGGCTAGTTTTAGACTTAATACAGATCTTTAAACGTGTCACAAAATTTTCGGTTATGTGCCCCAACTTACTTATTAATATTTTATCTCATTTCTTGCATAAGAATTTCTTTAGGGATAACAACGTTTTTTAAGTGTTAGCACACACTTTTATCTCCAAGACTTTCTTAAATTCTTGAACGACGTTTAAAAATTTTAATTTGACCAGTGACAGTATCGATGACTGAAGAGGCTCTTTATTACATCGTGTTGACAAAGTATGATTCTTTATTACTTGCTGATTCAAATTCATTAAGTTTTATTATTTGGAACATTAATTTTTTACCCCCCCCCCCTCTTGCTACAAAAAATATTTTTATTTTAATTAAAATATGTTATATCACACTTTTTACTCCCTCTTTTCCCCTTATCGTAAATTCACTATCTCCCTTCTCCCTCAAAACGTATCATTATTTGTGGACGAGCCTTAAGTATGCTTACATATTAAACACATTCTACTTATTATAAATAATTCATTAAAAGTTTTAGATTATTTCAGAATGAGCGTAGTTCTTACCTTGATGCCGGCGTTTCTACATTTTTGTACTTCTTTTTTTATAGATGGACGTGGAGGATCTATGAGGCACATAAAACCTAAAAACCTTAACCCAGAGATGCTAACGTCATCTTCGTTCATTTCAGTATGATGTTCAAATTTCGAGTATTCATAATCACAAAAGCCTGCAAGTAAAACAGCTCGTAACTAGAGTGGAACCTCGTTTATTCGGCTCTCGTTTGTCCGAATAAAAATTGTGAGCCTCAAAAAAGTTGTTACGTTAACATTGATTATTTCAAAATTTGATAGCAAAAACGTAATTATAAGTACACTACATATGAGACAGTGAGAAGCAAAGGGATGTAAGTGGCAAAATAAAAGTTTGGAGATACCAGTACAGATGGTAGAGGAAGCTATCCTCTGTCTTGGGGCAAGAGATGGTATTGGTAGCCCTGGTAGGGGCTTCTGTACAGCATTATTTAGAAGAAAATTCAATGAAAGCCTAAATAGGAATTTGTCTTTAAACGCGCTTTACTCAAAACTTGAAACTGTCCCCTTACTCCCCTTTGCTTCTCACTGCCTCATATTCACTTTTGTTTTTAAAACTACAAAAGATCGGTTCGTTGGGAAGGCTGTAGAACAGTTTTCGATTTCTGACGTTGAAATGAACATAGCAACGGGCCACATGGATAAGCTTCGCGGGCCCTATATGACCAGGGGGCCACAGGTAGGGTACCATCGAGCTAAATGTTAATTTTGTTGCATGATTGACACATATTTACTTCTTACAAAAAAAATGAGTTTTTGTGTGTACATATCTGACATTTTGTAACTCCCAGAATCAATATACAACACGTTCAAAGCTGAAGTGGATCAAGTCCATGAGCCATTTGATCCATTTTAACTCTGATCACCTCGTATAATAAGAGCCCGAACTACTTTGTGTTAAATCAGGCATTTAGAATTCAAGTAGATCAAATCGTTCATGGGATTGATCCACTTAATATCTGAACGCCTCATAATGCATTGAGCCATGAAACTTGTAACATAGGCGGCGCTACACTGTATGAAAATTTTTTAATTTTTTTCTACACTGGTGGACAATTGCTAAGGACTGATCACAATTGGCTATGTAACGCGTAAAAAAGTATGTGTGATTTGATGCCAAGTGAAATAAACTAATGCCAGAACACTAGAACATTACAAGGGCGATAATTTATTGTGCTCTGAGATCCAGAAGGCGTTGAAAAGTATCCGAAGGACCATTTGTGCTGAATGCGTGAAAGTGAAAAAAAAAAAAAATACCGTCCCCAAGCGTTCCGGCGAAAGATGTCAATATGGGATATGGCCAACATGGAGAGTGATGCAAGCTTCCACACGTGGTTTGCTGCTTTGCACAACAATATTCAGCGGCTATTGGGGTAATTTCTCTCGTTCCTCTGTCAGTTACGGATGAGGGTGTCCTTGTTTATTGGAGGGCGTTGTCGACCAGCAAGACTGCTTCCCAAAGCATTCCAAACATTTTCAATGGGAATCAGGTCTAGAGAATGAGCTGGCCATCCAATGGGTTGAGTACTCTCGCTCTCTAGGCACTCATGGGCAGGGACTGTTCGATGTCAGGTTCCGTTGTCATCCATGAAAACAAATTTATCACCCACAGCACCGCGGAACATATAAAGATGAGGTAACAGAACAAGATCAATGCTTCACTGGTCAGCCATAATTCTTTTTGGTAACACATGAGCAATGTACGGCCATTGATCATGATCCTAGTCCTCACCATGACACCTCTAGTAGGATATTTGTCCTTTACTTTATGTTTTCCGGCCTGTCTTCAGTACCACTCTTACGCCAGTTTAGTTGTCGATCTCAATTAGACGACATACTGAACCTGCTGTTATCTGAGAACAGTACACAAGACCAGTCTACTTCTCTCCAAATGTCATGCTGACAATATCATTACAAACAGGCGAAACGCTAACTTGTAGACAATGGGATGTACAAAACATGCTGTCAGATGTATAGTCCTACTGCATGCATACGTATGGGTACGTTGTTTTGAGATATTTACTTGCTAGTAGCAGCAGGAAACTGTTTTGCTACCTCAGTAGCTGTGTTGCGCCGGTTTCTTTTCGTTTCTAGCACTATATACGAATCTTCTGCTGACGTCATACTGCGTACACGACGTCCCCCGTGACATTTGCTACACATTCCATTTATTTGAAATGATTTCCAAACCTTTGAAGCAACCCTACGGCTGAAGTCGAACTCCCCGGTAACATCAGATATTTTTTACCCTTCTTCAATCTTGTCAACAACAAGGCTACCCGCAAAATCATCTAAGGAATGTCGCGAAATCATACTGAAAAATTCAAGTACGTCCGTTGATTCTTTCCCGTCAAACTCTGCCTTCTTTGAACAACAATGGTCGTCATGCGCCAAATATTTTATATCGTTTATCATCGCTATCACGTGACCAGCAACGTCGTGAGTCTAAAATTTGCATACGACACAACACGTCTTACTGTGTCCGGACTTATGCTAATTTCTATATTTCCTTGCCTTCCACTTTGTGCTTGCTAACGCTGCCATCCGTCCTTAGCAATTGTCTACCAGTGTATAACATTGAGAAACACCTGATTTATGCTGGGCTTGCTAAACATAAATATATAAAATAAATTCTGGTAACACGAACCACTTTAAAGTTGTGACAAATTTAGTTTCTATGAATGGCTAAAAACTGAATTTTTAAATCTGCGTGTTTATCTACTTATATTTTGAATCTTTATGCAAATATAGTAATAATGTACACTTATACATGCATTGTGAGGAGAAATAGCATTGATTTTATCATTGAGTGGTAAAATAAGCCACATGCTATAAAAGAATATGATGAAAATTTAACTTTTCCTCGTGTGAATAGCGAAATCCTCTTGAATTAGAAACCAACAGTACTCTCCCAACAGTTTTGGATTCCATTTTGCTGGGTAACGTTCTTCTATGCATTTTATATCTTGATGAAAGCGTTCACCTTGCTCATCGGTCACCATTGCAAGATTAGAAGGGGGGAGAATCGGAGTGAAAATGCAAGAAATGTAAATGACATTCCTGCACTAAATTGTTTCATATTTTTGCAACACGTTTTTCATTAAAAATTTGGCATTTTTAGTTTTATGACTGACTAAAAATCCTCGAATTACCTCCTTTCAGAGACAACCAAGCAGATAGTTCTTTTTGGCAGGGCTGTGGAGTCGGAGTCGGAGTCGGAGTCGAAGAGTCGGAGTCGGACTGATTTTCGGATAAAGGAGTCGGAGTCGGAGTCGTTAGAAAACATGCCGACTCCGACTCCGACTCCGGGCTTCTTTTTTTCTTTCCTTTTCACTGACTCTCCTTGCATTTTTTTAAAAACTGATTACCAATTGGTTCGATTACATGTATAAAAAGATACTAATGAGAAAATAACTGCCATTATGGCAATTAGCTAGCTTGAATGCTTACCGAACTTTCTGTAGCCGTCCCCTAGTTTGCTTGCTTTTTAACTTAACTAATAGCAACTGTCAGCAAACGGTTTTGTTGCCTAACATTTTCAAGTAATCACTTTCAAATAAAAATGAAATATAGTGTTTTGTTCGATCTCACTTATAAAATAGTAAAAAGAAACGTAACAAATTAGTAAGTCGACACCCGTAGCTAAGGTTGAAACGTTTAAGTGTGATCGGCAAATTCAAAGAAGTTCTGGCGCGAAAGCACGAATCCAAAAGACTCGATGAAATAATCTAATGTTTTTTTCTTTATTAAGACTATTTCTGTAAGCTTGGTTCTCACTAAAAAGAGTGGAACAAAATAAGTAAATGATTTCTTGATTACAACACTCAAGAATTGCAGTTAATCTTAAAATCTTCATATTTAGGTTAATTCTAAAGCAGCCAATAAAATTTAAATTAAAAATTTAGCGAAGAAGAAATATAGGTATAGTAAAAGTTATTCGTACAAATTTGTATACCGCCCGCGTTTTATGTAAAATTAGCTCCTGACGTATATGTGCCCCATTTTCGTTGAAATTTTTTTGATGAAATATAATTTAAAATATATTCGTGAAAATTTTCAGAATTAAAGTATTTATATTTTTTTATAAACTCTGAAATTAACTTTGGGTGTCATCTACCAGATGGGCGTCAACCGGGGCAAACCACCCCCTCTGAAGAACTTGGATTTAGAAAAAAAAGTTTTTTTTCTCTCAAGTTACAGCTTTCAAAAATTGAAAGCACACGATTTGATCAATATCTATTTGTTAAACATTAAAGGGGGGGAAATTACAGATAATCCTTTTTAAAATTTTTAAAAGGGATTTTTAAGTCATCTCACTTTTTAACTCGTAACTATTGGAAAGTTTGATTTTTAAATTGAATTTCTAACGTTGTATGGCGTCTTGGGTTTACAATAAAACACAAAATGCGAAATTTTCATAAAAAGGAATTAATATTTCAATCTGTGTTAAGAGGTTTTCCCCCCTTCCCTTGAATGGAGAGAGGGAGTTAAAAAAGTACAATTAAAAAAAAAAAAAAAAAAAAAAAAAAATTCGGAGTCGGAGTCGGAGTTGGAGTCGGAGTCGGGCGTTTCAAAATCTAGGAGTCGGAGTCGGGGTCGGAGTCGGCCATTTTCTTTCCGACTCCGCAGCCCTGCTTTTTGGGTGAGATTTTCATCAAGGTCATTGTTCTTTCATAAGCGTTCTTATTCATGAGCCGACAATGACTTCTTTTAATTTAGCATCACTTAATTTGGGAAAAATGCTTTTCAAATGCAAAAATCCTTTGTAATTTTTATCCATAGGTTTGACAAAATTTTTCGTCCAACCGAGTTTTACATGTAAGGGTGGAAAAATCATTTTCTTGCTGATAAGAGGAAAATAAAAATATTAAATGTTGTTAAATAATAACTGTTCCAGATGATATTTTTCACAGTATATACTAATAGGCTGTTTTATACTTCTAATTATTGAAATATATAAGGAATTAAATTGTTTTTACACATTATAAGCGAGGGTGTATAAAAATGCGGTAGAAGTTACTATAACTAAGAAACGTGACGCGTTAGACACCCATATTATTTGGCAATATTGGTTACAATTAAATAAGTAACTAAATACACGTGATAGTATTCATGTTAGAAAAATCATGTCACACAGTGAATGATGTTCAAAGAATTCAAACTATTGTGTAATTTACTCATCACATGCTTTAATAAAGCGTTTTTATTTTAGTAAAAGTCACACTTGCAATTAATTAAACCATAACCTTGTATGAAAACAATGGTCAGATATTGATGAATTCGTATTTTGAGTTAAGCTCAAGAATAACTACAGAAGTTTATACACAAATGGTCTTTGATGGCTATGGCGCTGATTAGTTTTTGCGCCAATCGTTCCAAAGGACGTCGTGAAAATGAACGCTTTTTTCTCTTTGACAGATATAACTTAGAAAGTAAAAAAAAGACAAACTGGTATATACGAATGAACCTCAGATAGGAGCTAATTCTAATCAGGTTTGAGAGCCAGTCGCTCCAAGGTAACGACTCTCTTTGATAGTCTTTTCAGGTAGGTTATTTGTGTGAAAGATATCGAATAAAGGTTCCTAATGCATCTCTTGGCTTTCAAAGAGGCTTTTGATATTATTCATCAGTGGCGTCACTACAAGCGGGAGGGGGGGGGTGCTCCATTCCAGGTGTCACCCTTCTCGAGGGTGACAACCTAAGTGCAACTGCAAGTTTTTGAAAAATATGAAGCTAAAATGCATTTTTAACACTACAAATTTGAAAATTTTGCACCCACCACTTTTATTTGTTTTTTGTACGTTAGCTCACTTAAAATTTCGTTAAATCATAAATGTAGTTGTTTCTGAAAATTGTAAGATTTTCATGTTTACATAATTTTTACATATTTTTTCCCTTTTGAGTCTGTACGGGGGGGGGGGGACGCCCCAAATTACCGCTCCGGGTGTCGTTCATGCTAAGTACGCCACTGTATTCATACTCATGTTTTAAAGTAATAAGTGGTTTCTTTTTAGCTGAATCTCATTATTTTAAATTTTCTTTATGGTTATACATTATGTATTTTAACTATCTTGCTATTAAATTTGTAATACAAAAATTGTTACAAGAATATTGCTGCACACGAAAGGAGTTTCATTTTTTTTTTTTTTTGAATAACAGCTTCTACTTATTACTATTTTATTGTTATTATTACCTTTTTTTGTTAAATTAAAAGTAATTTTTTGACGATACGCAATCTTTTCTTTTTGTTATGCTTTTATACTCATTTCTTTCTTCCGCAGCCAGCCTTGCATTAGTTAGTGATTGCCTTTAACTTCCTACAACGAACCTTGACTGAAACAATTAAATTAACGCTCCATATATCTTAAAGAATTTGAATCATGATGCTTTTTTTATGAGGTGCTAAATATTTTTGTTTAAAACTGCATTATTTTTCTGTTCTTCCTTTTTTTTTTTTTTTTTGACTTTTCATTACACCCGCTTTTTCCATCATCACATTTTTTAGATGTCTGTTACATTTATTCTGCTTTCTTTCTTTCACAAATGAATTACTCGCTGTAACTAATTCGTCTTTACACACTCTTTCGGTCCGAAAACTTGCAAATCTCTTTTGAAAAGAGCAGTTTAGAATCATTTGCCGCTAATAATTCTAAATTTGGTAGAATTAAAAATAGTCCTTTAAAATATATGAAAACTCAATAAGTTTCAATTCATCACTTGACTTCCTTTTACTCCAATTTAATGATTTTTAATCACCATTTTCAGAAAAACACCATAACGTTACCTCATTCGAGCGTGTCATTCACATTGAGGAATCCAAAAACATTTCAAACATTAACTAGATTGTTGAGAACCGATGGAAAAAAGCATTTTGCAGACATTACATTTCCCAATATTGACAATTTTAACGTGATTTAATGGATAACTCTAAATAATGCCAAATTGAAACCGAATTCGAAACATTTTTTTCACCAAATGTGTCGCAAACATGGTGATATATCGCCAAGTTGGTTTCAAAACTTGGAGACCAAATGCTTGGCGATTTATTGCCAAGTGTTCGCCAAATTATACATCACTCTTGAGTTTGCACTGAAATTACAATTGATTTTCCCCAAAAAGGTGTAAAAGACCTCTTTTGAACATCCGAAAGCAACCAAAAGGAGGGAGATGCACAACTAGACCCCACTGGGATTCTATATACCAAATTTCAAC